>NC_143409.1:16781136-16932651 GCF_052110815.1 Crocodylus siamensis | reverse complement strand
TTAACAGAAAGTTGCATAAAAACCTTCTGTCCACCTCCACTGCTTATAATGTAGTCCCTAAATGCCCTCTCCAGTGCCTTTGACCTCTTAATTCATCATAGTTTACAGATGACCGGCAGGAGATGACATGTAAAGGGAGATGGCTGGAGTGCCAATTGTGGAATCTGATCCATTGCTGCATTCAGAAGTGTAAAAGTCATGGGTGAAATCCTGGCTCTGTTGAAGTCAATGGGAATCTTGTCATTAACCTCCAGGAGCTAGGATTTCACCCCTTTGTGCCTTGGCTATGTGGGAGGCAAGTAAATGTTTCTTTGCCTCCATCATAACATTCAGAGAAGCTCATAAAGTAGAATTTTCTGATCTGGTGGAAGGTAGAGCTTGAAGAAACTGTTCTACCTCCAGTCTGTAACACAGTCACATTTTTCTGGTGACCAGCTTTCAAATTAATTGGAAGACAAAATGAAGCTGATTTGACAGGAGAAGAATGATGACTTATTCCTTATGGAGAAGCAAGCTAACCTCAGACTTCCTCCTTTGTATCTTCGTTCTGGGACATCAATATTTGCATTTCTTGTTTTCTTGCTTTTTCTTTCTTTCCTAGGAATTAGAATCTGTTTTGATCTGGTGGAACATCTAGGTTTTGGTACTGCAATATCGTATGGATTTTTCAGCTATGATAACAGGACTTTATCTGCTTTGCAACTTCTCGAGTTCACGTCAGACTCCCTTATTTTCTTGTTCTTTTCTTCTTCATTACTTGACCGGAGTAAGTTAGATGAGTTACGCTCCCTTTTTTTGTCCTGAGGAATTCCCCCCCCCTTCTTATCTTAGTATGCAAAACAATGATGTTTATGCAGAATGCACCTAAGGAAACAGTAGTGAACATGCTCACTTCATGTCTCCAACCCATCCATGCATGCAAATTCTCAATGTGGATTATTTTCTCTGCATTTCTACATGGAAACTACTAACGAATGAGGACAACGGCCTTTTCATAACTTGGATTTGTGTTGGGGGGGGCAAGAGTTATGAGTGTTATGGGGTGGGGGTGTAATAGCCACAGTCCGTCAGTAGGAGGTGGAGTATGAGGTTGGAAGGACATTGGGGGAAGGTGCATGGTTCTCTTCTGGGAGTGAGGCAGAGTGGGTGGGACTGGGTGGGCAGGGAATGGGGGAAGTAGGAGCTGGGAAGCTTAGCTAGGATTGGTCGGAGGGTTTGTCAATATGGGGGATAAGGCAGAGAACTAGTAGTTGCTGGTGGTGGGGGCGGTACTGGAGTTCTCCAATTTTGGGGTGGTGTTTGAGGAATCCTAAGGGGGCTTGTCTGTTTATTCTAAGCTGCTCTGAGCCTTTTGGATAGGGCAGGATATATGTCCAGACACCCTGACTGGGAAGAAGTTTCAATGAAGGCCAGGGGAATTCACCAGAAGCAGAGTGCTCTCTGGACCAGCGTTGCTACCTCGTAAATAGGTTTGGAAGGTTTAAATTTTTATTGGTAAACATTGATAAAGTTTGATTTCACCTCGCACTTACAGGCCAGCAACAAGATATGTCCATTGTTAATTATCCAAATGTATAGAAAGGGGACATAAGGAAAATGATGGTTGATGGAGTGTGTGATGACAGGGGGATCGTCCTGCGGAGCTGGGCTGACTGCAGTTTGGACTGCAACTCCCAGAAACACCAGGAGCCTGGGAACAAAGGGAGAGCATGTGAGAAGAGGAGAGGGGAGCTGTGGGTGAGCAGAGCCGGGACTCTTAGCAGCTCTGCTCCTCAGCTAGCAGCAGTCCTCCAGTAACTACATTTGTCATTAATAAATTGTCTGTCCACCACACCCCTAATTTTGTGCCAGCCTGAAAATATAAATTGATAAAAATTGAAATAAATGCTTAAACATTAACATCAATATCATCTGTCAAAACTATTAAAAAATAAAAATTGAATTCTGCCAAGCCTACTCATAAGGCACGTAATCCTTCTATTCCTGACATGATGGAGCATCCTGGGAGCGGGATAGGGAGGGTGAGTGAGGGAGAGCAAGGCAGCCCTAGTCCTGGGGCAGTGCTGGCTACCTCGGTGCCCAATGGAGGTGGTGTGATTAGCTGCTGCTCCGATGGCAGCTACTTTTACTCCTCCCCTACCACCACACACAAAGGTGGTGCCATAGGAGCCCCTCCTCAGTTTCAGTACTCAGAGACGTGATACTACAGAGCTTCTGTCCACCCAGTCCTTCATTAATTCAGGATGTGTTAAGAGTTGCTCTCCTGCAGCTCTGTCTGGGAAAGGAAAGGGTGCCTCAGGGTCAAAAAACCTCTGGTGTAAATCCGTATATGCTGTGATTTGCAGTAGCGCAGTTTCCTCATTTTCAAGCTCTGCCTCTTCCCATGAAGAAAATAACAGGTTTACAGCCAACACAAGAGCTTTACACTAGTACAGCTTTGCTGGTGGGAGTGGCCTGGGCACATCCCCAACCCCGGACGAGGCCTACTTTCATTTAGCTTCAGCTTTTACAGAGCTATTTTTCAGTTCTGACAAGAAGCTGTAAAATAAATTTAGATTGATGCAGTGTTTACCATAGTCTCAGTTAACTTAGACTTGTATAATTTCCCCTTCATTAACAAAAGTGAAATGGATGGCTGGAAGATGCATGCTAACAAGTAAATGCTTTGCGTCTGCAGCCGTACTTAAGACTTGCATTTTGTACAGCCTTGGAAGGCAAGTAGGGTGGGAAACCTAGCTATGAAAGTAAACCAAAGTACTGAAGCTGAGTTGAAACTTCCATCTAACGTTGAAAAGGAGAGACTAAATCACCACATACCTGATGACATCTAGAAAACTTCAATTCTGTTACCTAAAAAAGGGTGTGTGCTTTCAAAGAAAACATGGTTTAAATTAAGTCAGAGCTCAGTGCTGTAATTAAAGAAAGTCTTAACTGCTTAATGGCTGCCTGGAATCTTTTGGTCCTTTTATCCTTGAATCCAAGGTCATATTAACAAAAGCATGCTGAAAGTTTGAAATTGGGCTCAAGACATGCACCATGGATGTAAAGAACACTTGTACTGATATTCTTGTCAAGTGGCTGCGGTAAAACTTAGTTATCCATTGCAAATAACAGCAGTAGGTAGTGACCCAAACTGTTCAAATCATGGATTTTTCCTAGGAGAGACTTTTAGGTCACAACTTAGCAAGTCCTTTATAATGTGGTACTCTCCTGGAATTTGCTCAGTGACCAGATTCTTAAGGCTTTCTTGTCCTTGACTAGCTCAAGAAGCTTATAACCGTATTTGCCCTTGATGCTGGGGTTGCTAAGTAGACTGAAGCACATTTTAGAGAAAAATGAAGGTATATTTCAGCTTTGCCATCTGTTCGTGGACCCCGGGGACTATTGTAGCAGCTGGAATATCACCAAAACATAGGGGAAATGTGGTTATAACCACTGCACAGAGCTGGGAAGTGTGGTTGAGTAGGAGGTACTATAGTATCTCAACAACTCCCACTGGAACGCCCTTATAACAGAGCAATAGTCCCTTGGATGGTTGTCAACAACACTTACACTGTACGGAAAAGAAGTCTAGAAGAAAAGGTGGATCCAAGACACTTTCCTGTTCCCCTGATTTTGGGATGTCCATGGACCAAAATAGCTCCAGAGGTAATTTAGGGCAGCTGCAGCCATGCTTTAAGTTATACTACCTGGAACCATCTACAGCCAAACGTTTGTGCTCAGCCCAACCCCTAGTTGTGCCCTTTCTTTACTCCACCAACTATGCTGAGTTGAGTTGGGTGAGATGCAACTGATTATACTGGC
Source organism: Crocodylus siamensis (assembly GCF_052110815.1). Classification (NCBI taxonomy): domain Eukaryota; kingdom Metazoa; phylum Chordata; order Crocodylia; family Crocodylidae; genus Crocodylus; species Crocodylus siamensis. The sequence continues at coordinate 16,928,847 of NC_143409.1, read as the reverse complement.
TTGGCACCATCTGTGTCTCTGGGTCAAGGAGAATCCTTTCTCTAAATTTGCTTTATGGGACCTCACCCATGCGGACCACCTGGAGCTGGGGGTCACAGACTGAACTCTAAGCCTAGAAGTAAAGAGTTCTGTATATTTGGCCTGAGGTTGGTGGTGTTTAAGGGAAGTTTAAGTAAATTTGCTTAAAGTAAATCATTGTAGAAGAGATACAACAGTAGTTTTACCTAGGACTTAAGCTTATGGGATTGTTAAATACCTTTTATTTCATGCATTTCTATTGAGTAGAAGAAAATTCTTTGGAAAGTTCTTTTCTTTAAAAAAAAAATTTGCTTGTGTTGTTTCTGTGAGCCCTGGTCTTTGTGTAACGTTCTTCATTCTCCCAAGCATGAGCACTTAGTAAAAATAATGGTAGGCAAGGTTCTTTAGGTAAATGTGATCTCTTTTATTAGACCCAACTGAATAGTTGGGGGAAAAGTTCTTTGCAAACTTTTGGGTACAAACACCCTTCATGAGTCATTGGGAGAGGAGACTCGGCTGGTGTTACATGTTCTCCAAGGTAGCTTTTTTTCTACCTGGGGGGACACAGAACACCAGCAGAGTCCCCTTATATGCCTGATGAAGGGTGCTTGTGCCCAAAAGCTTTCAAAGACCATTTTCCCCCCAACTATTTATTCATCTAATAAAAGAGATCACATCTACCCAAAGAATCTTTCCTGCCTGTGACCTTAGACCAACACAGCTACAACTAATAACCCAGAAAATAACAGTGAAACATACATTGTATTTAATGAACAACATTCCCCTCTGTCTTTAAGTGAAGGGGCAAGGGGTTTGGGGCTAATTTTCTTATAATAACTCTCCACTCTAAGCTTTGCCATGGGTGAAGGGTAATATGCGTGTTCTGTAAGTGAGGAAACATTACTTTCTGGCTAAAAATTTGGAACATTGATAATATCTTTTTTCCAATTCTTAAAATATTGGGGGGGAGGTTCTTGCCTTTTTTCTGTATTAAAAATGGAGACGATTTAGAACAAATAGGAATTTTTTTTGATAAACATTAGAAAAATAACCATGATTTTGACAACTAAGATCAATTCGCCCCCAGCTTTATTGATCCATATACTCAATACTTTAAAGATTGAGCAAGGCCCAAAACATCATAGATCAGAAATTGCTGCAAGATAGATTTGTAAATCCCATGCAGAGAGTAGTTATTCCAGAATTATTCTTAACGCTGTTCCTGCATTGTTCACAATTCATTACTGACAGGAGTAATTCTGAGCAGGTGGTTTAGTGAACTTTGTGATCTTGTGTTGTTTTAGCTGCAGTCAAACTGTTCCATATGTGGATTTGCTGAAAGATATTTAATGGAAGTTAATAAAAATTCCCTCAAACAAATATGTGACAAGAAAGAAAGATACTTGTTTTGCGTCAGCAGGTAAAGGTGCTTTTCACCTTACTAACCTAGGGCAGGGAATGAAAGGGAGGAAGAAGCAGAGTGGTGTCTTATTGGGTGTTACCTTGTGTTATGGTTTTCTCTTTGCCAATAAAAGCAGTCTCAGGAAAGGGACTTGTAGTGAACTTCAGCTGGACCTGTGTTGTTTACATGGTGTTGAGGATGTATTGGCTTCCAAACTGATTTAAGAGCATCACACTGTTGTAGAAACAGGTGAGCCTGGTTTCTGTTTCCAAGAAAAACGAACACAAGACAAATATTGTTCTTTACTCAGAAAAATACCATGATCATGGGTGACAAAAAAAGCAATACAGGGGGTGGATCCCTACTGTTACAGCTGTGTTGCACCTCACTTTGCCCTTTGAGTTATTCCACCAGCTTCAATGGGGCTATTGGAAACGGCTAACAAGAGACAGGTTTATAGAATATAGCCTTGAATGAAAGCTCAGTGATCTAAACTGAACTCAGAGAAGGGCTGGATTATACCGTTCCTCTGGAGGGAACCGGTGGGCCTCTTAACATGCTCCCCCTTGGAAATACTAGCTCCCTATCACTATAACCTGCTTCAGGTACAGGAGAGAACACTGCCTTGCAGCTGGTCATTTAAACCCTTCTTGTGCAAGCCTACCAGGAGCTGTTATGATCCTTTTCGTGCACTTTTTCTGAGCTCCTTCCTATGAGAGCCCTTAGAGGTAATTAATTATATGTGTTTGTACATCTCTGTATGTCCTGTGAAGGTTTAAGTCCACCCATGTTTGACTACTATTTGATAGGTGAGGCTCAGAGGAATTCCACAGGGGCTGGTAGCCAGGTGTTCGGCTATATCAGCCTAACTGGCGATCTGCAGCTTGCCTGAAGTATGCAAGAGGTTAATCTGAGCTCCCTGGTTTTCCCTGGCTGCTGCTCCCCTCATTGCTTTGCCTGTTGCAGCTGGGCTCACTAGGCTTCCCATCCCTTCACTCTCGAAGAGGTGAGGCAGGACAGGACAGCACAAGCAGCATGGCTCAGTACAGCCTGCAGTATTAGAAGAGCCTAGGACATGGGGGTGAAGCACCTGCCAGTGCATGCAGTGCAGTGGCTGGGGAGAAGGTGAGGAGCTGCCTATTCGCATGGTGCTGGGAAGTTGTACAGCCCTGGGCTATATCATCAAAATCAGCCCTGCAGTGTGTGCTTTCAGCTCCTAGGCAAAAATACCAGTTTCCAGTCTCCTTCCCAAGTCAGAATTTGTCAGCACTGGCATTTCAGATCCTTGGTCTTGTGGCTGCAGTTGTCCTTTCTCTTTCCAGGGTTCTGTTCCACAATGTGCATGTGTGTTAATACAAATCACTGTGGTGTAGAGGGGTTTGCTGGCTAAGCAGAAGGGAAAGGCAGGTAAGGAGTGACTCAAGGACACAGGTAGGCCCCTTTGTCTTATGTCTTTGCAAAAGGCCTTCAAGAAAAATACTGGGAGAAAGAAGGGAATTTCCTTACACTTGCCTGGTGGGAGCTTTGTCCTCTTCGCCCCTGTAGATTTCCTGTTAAATGAAGGAAAGCAAAAAATGCTTGTTCTCTTGGCCTTTTTTTTTTTTTTTTTGTTATGCTACAAAACGAATACCTCATAACTTGGCACATTCTCTCAGAACCAGTTTCCCTTCGTAGTTCGTCACCCATCTGTGGATGGCACCAGAAGGAGGTCTGGAACTGTTATATTGTCTGTGTCTGCTGTATTTCAAATGCATGCTGAAGTACAGTTGAAACTTAGTTGTTGACAAATGGGGCTCTTGCGTGTTTTGGTTGGCTTTGCTCTTCCAGTTCTAACAGTTTGTTCCTTCCCATACTGTATTAGAGCACTGTTTGGACCTAGCTAAATTTAAACTATGTAGAAGCACATTAAAAATACATAGCTGAAAAGCCAACGTAATATGGTTTTGTGGAAAAGGCGCTGAACTGACCTTTAGCAGATCTGGTTTCAGTTTCAGCTACACCACATTTCCTCACTGACCTTGCAAAAGTTGCTTAACCTCTCGTTCTTCAGTTTGCCATCTGGGAAATGAGAAAGATCATGCTTTCTCTCACCTTTTGGCTTTTTAAATTGCGTCCTCTTTAGCGCAGCGACTCTGTATGGCTCTCAGTACAATGCAGTTGTGATGCTGGTTGGACTCAGTAGGTGCTCTTGTAGAAGAGAGAGAAACCAATCATTGCATCAGTTACTTGGACAAATCTAGTATTCAGACAACTTGCCTACCAACAGATAATGTCATTACTTACTTTTCCATGTGATGCTCGTGATTCCATTTATTTACCAACATTATATAGGCTTAGTTTATTATTTTAAAGCAGACTTGTTACTAGAAATTCAGAGCTTGATCCTGACTTTGCCTTGAAAATGCCTTTATTATGACAGTCTGTGTTTATATTCTCGAAGACATTAACTGTATCAGGATTTCTCGGTAGTTACAGTCTCCCCTCAAATCACCTGGGATGCTTATTCATAGGTGGCCAAATTCTGATACCTCTGTTCGGGTTGAGAGGATGGCCTTACTCAACATGAATGTCAGAATCTGGCCCGTAAGTCTTACTAATAACAGTGTGAACCAGTTTTTCTTTTCAAAGGTAATATTAGGTGACTGCGTGACTCGAATACAATGATCAGGAAAATGAGATGAAACACAATTTCATGGTAACAAAGTATGCAGGTATTTTTTTTCTTGTAAAGAAAGTGTATTTTGATTGACGTTCAAAAACGTCTGCCGCCATCTTCCACAATGAAGAAAATGACTTCACTTAACAGCCGTTCATGCTAAAAGGAAGTAAAACATTGCTTAGATACTGAGGATTTCCGCCCCCACCCCCCCATTTTAGGTTTAAATTTAAAAGAAAAAAGCAGTAGCCATATAAGTACAAGTCGATGGAATATATAAATCTTTAAAAAGGCTTCATAAAGTAGTAATGATTTTAGTACATGCTCCAAATGAGATTAGAGAGCTACATTTGGTTCTAATACAGAGTTTCACATTCAAAGGGACTGTCAGCTTCCTGTTCAAAATCCACTTATATTGAACTGAATGGAGTTCAGACATCATGCTATTGTGTTTCAGACATTTATCTTAATTTAAAACAACTGAAAAACAGTAATAACACAGCAAGGAAATTTCAAGGTATAGGCATTTTTTCCCTACCTTTTCTAAAGTAATGCATTTGGTTGTAATGCTGCCCCACTCCACCACCCTGACTGTCTTCTCAGAGAGTCTGTGAAATCCTAACTCTGGTAATGTCCATGACAGAGCTCCTGTTGTTTCCAAAAGGGGCAAAATCCTGGTTTTTAGACCATTCAACTGTAAATGTGAGGATTAGGCAAAACAGTCTAAATTATTTAATCTAAACCATCAGACACCAGGAGTACAGGATTTTAAATAGAAATAAATGGAGATGCACTTAATTATTTTGTTTTGCCTTGATTCTGCTCATACCTTCCATTCCCGCAGAAACTCTTTCATTAGCGGAATCGTCTTTAAATTTCTTTAAGTGAAATTCTCCCTTTTGCAGGGAGTACGCACCATCTTAACTATATTTTGAAGTCAAACTGGTAATCTTTTTTTGACATTTAGGATACATATCTGTTGCCTGAGAGATTTCATCCTCAGTCCTTTTAAAACAATTTTAATATTTAGTTGTTAATTCTTTAGCAGTCACAATACTTTTAGACTCTCTTGGCTTTCTGAAGTGGTGATATATTTCCAATAACAATTAAAGCCACATTCTCTATTCCTGTTGAATGTCATCACTCAAGCTGGGTGAATTTCAGAGGATGGAGAGTGACACAGCAGTAATTGCATCAGAAACAGGAGTTTGTATTGTAAATATTTACAATATGGCAGTACTGGCCATAGATTTATTGTGCTGAGTTCTGTACATCTCACAAAAAGAGAGAGGTCCTGCTCTGAAGGGTTTGCAATCTAAAGAATACTTTAGAATAATATTGCAATGGGTTTCAAAATTTTAGAGAAACATTGCAAGCTCCTTCAGAGTGACAAAGGGATGTTCTGTTTAGGTGGTTTGCTTCCACGAGAACCATTAATTTCTAAAGGCCATGATGGACCATGGGTCACCGTCTATGACCAGTGGAACGGTCTTACAATGCCATTTTTATATCAGACAGTTCTTAAGAGGGTTATCAGTTCTGTCCTTCTGCAATTTTTAAAATCCTGAGTGATATGAGTTGCCTAATAAGAGGTAAGACACAGCTTGTTCTTGGAGCTGGAATGCTCCATTAGAACAGATCCACTAGAGGTTTTCTAACCTTTACAGGCAATTTAAATATTAGCTCTAGTGTCAAAAATGGCATCAATCATAATTAATCCGTACCCTTAATAAATTGTTACTTTTATGGATGCATTTGTCTGTCATAACATTTACTCAAGTGGATCAGACCATTGGTGTCTCAAGCTGAGTACCCTTTCTGAGGGTGACCAATAGCTGGTGTTTCAGAGGATGCTGAAACCTCTCAATTCATACTTAGGGTGTGAAAATGAGATTAGAAACAGAGCATTCCCCTCCTCATTGAGAAATTGGCTCTTTCCCTAAACCAGGGCTGTTCCACTTTTAAGTGAGGGGGGACCTCACACCCCAGGTCTCATCCCAGCTCCATACTGCAAGTGTGGGCAACTAACCCTCGGTCTCTCCTCCTCTTGCACTAGTTGTGTGAATAATTGCTGTACTGCTCAGGTTGTCTAGAGACCCCAGCTGCATCAGCAGGCAGAGCAATAGGTGGAGTGGTAGCAGGTAGGAGTTTAGGAGGACACCTTAATCTCTCAGGGGCTGCCACTTGGACAGTCCTGTTCTAAATTATAAACTGTAACTATCCCAGACGAGGTCTATGTGTTCCTCAGCACAGGTAGCAAGACACGGAGGATGAAGAAGACAACACTCCCGAGTGTCCCAAGCACAAAGCTATTGTGTTTGAACTTGTCTAGTCTAGGGAGGACCTAGAACCGAAGTCTCCCACTCCTCACCCAGAGAAGGTTTGAACCTGCACCTGCTGCCTCTCAGAAAATTGCTCTAACTGCCAGGCCAGGGGTTGGGCATTAGTTCAGACCCTTCTCCAGCTTTCCTCCTGGTTGGAGAGCAGGGGATTTCTCCCCCCATTGGAAGCAGGTCCAGGGCTACTTCCCATCCAAACAGAAGTGAAAGCAATTTGCTGAGAAGCAAGAGATGCCTCCTGTCCACTGCTAAATTGCAAATTATATTAAACCTGTAGTTATACAGCTGTGTGCATGCCATTTATAGGCATAAAGTGAAAAGGAAATGAGCCCTATGCCTCCTTTAATTTTAAATGTACCTGCTATTAAGGCTGTTGAATTCACTCAATGCCTTTTTTATTATTATGGGACCATATAAAAATAAGAAATTGATGCATTTTTTTCTTATAATCTTCATCTCTCTTCAATTAATTTCCCATTAACTCTTTTTTCCTTGCAGCCTAAATAACACACCTTGTATAATCTGGTTATAAGGACAGTGATTCCTCCCACATCTCCCCTTCAGCTTTACCCTTCTTTGGTCTTTTCAATGTCAGCTACATACTGAGGTCCACTAACCAGAGTAGAAAAGCATCATCTCATCCTTGTTGTGCTCAGCTTCACAGCTCTTTCCCATATCTGTCCTGCTCATTTAATACTCTTATCAGCGTATTCAGAGAGTAGCATGCCTTTTTGATATTCTTTACTAGGAGTTGGCCTGGCATCAAATTTTAATCAGATATTCTGCTTGAAAATGAAAGGCATAAAATGACACTTGTGTTCAATCCAGCAAACTACTAATAAAAGGCCAAATCTCAATCCTGCTCATTCATTTAAACAGGTGAAAAAACGTGAAGCTTGTCTGCTTTAGTCCTTTATGTGGGCAGTCTGCTCAGGGCTTTACTCCTGCGGTATACCACATGGCTGGATTCGGACAGGTTACTGTTGGTGGAAAGGGGCATGTACTGGGTCCAGTTCACTGGAGAGCCTATCTGCTCTGGCATACCAGTGGGTATCAGCTACATCAGGTATAGATTTTCGACAAAACCCTGTCCTTATTGAAGTCAGTATGAGCTGTGCTATTGGCTGCAATGAACCCAAGATGCATGTATCCCTTTGCTTAATACACTGTATCGCAGGGGCAACGGAAAGCAGATTGGAGATGCGCTGACCCTTGCTCTGAACTTGCAGCAAAGCCAGAATTCAGTTTAAAATAATAAATCCCAAAGCAACCCATAATATCCCAGTCCTTAATAGAAAGTAACCCACTCTGGATCTCAGAGGCGTAGCACAGCCATTTTATTGTGCTAGAGCAGGCTGCAGTACCTCCAGTAATTATCATGCTTACCAATTGCAAACATGCTGTTTAAATTTGTTACAATTCCTCTAAAGACAGTGCACAAAAAGAGAGGAATTCTATTTAATTTGCAAAGAATTTTCTGGTACTTAATGCCACCAGAATGTCAGAAGAGTTAATGGCAGATGTGGTTGTGAAAATGTTCTGTATTTTTAGACAACCTTTAATTAAGACACTTTGTATGTAGCAGCGACCAAATAATATGCTGCCACTTGAAAGCTGTCAGAAGGGAAAAAGTGTACAAAGCTTCTAAATGCAGCCCGATTTATTTTTATCTGAAAGTGAATTAGGAAACCTTTCCAGTGACAATAACTGTCCTTTCACACAAAATGATGAATTTAATCAACACTGTAAATAAATCAGGCATTTTTATGGCTTTCTACTTAACCCCTTTCACTTAATTTTATTTAATATGGCTTAATTTTAAATATTTCAGTTGAGGGGGTGCTGTGATCCCAGTTAGTCCTTAGAATTCCTGTTTTAATAAAGCAGGACATTTTTTCACCCTTTTTTATAAACCCTTTCAGTGGGTGAATAAGCCTTTCAGGGGGTTACATTTGGGTTGAACAGAAAGGAAGTGAATGTATGCAATTCATTTTAGATTTGAATTTGAAGATGTCATTATCAGCAGATTGTTTAGTCACCTGTGGAAGTTAATAGATGCTAATATGTATGGTACAGAATTCCATAAAGCAAACTGCTTATTTTAATATAGCAGCATTGTAGCATTTATTACATAAGTGGCATGTTAGATTTCAATGGAAAATATTACGGTTTCAGTAGGGCAACATTTAAAAACTGATTGAACAGTGTAAGCATCATTCTGACAGTCCTAGAATATTGATAAATCACTGTTATGATAAACACACGGTACCTACTCCTTAGATTATTAGTCAGCTAACACACAAGCATAGGCAGAACTATCCGATAGCTTGTTGGTGTGTATAGTATGTTCCTGGTTATACCTGTTTTATTAATTTTGTTGTTGTTATGTGCTTTGATATGCTAATTTATAGGGAAAGGCTGCCAGCAGTAGCACAGGGGGAGACAGTCCCTAAGTCTAGAATGCTGATGAGACTGCTGATGATTTTTGCACGTCTACGTCAATGTGCATCACAGCTAATGAGCTCCATTCTGCTCTCCCCCAAGTTCATTGATACTTTTTTGTAATGGCCCACCATCCATTGATAATATTAACCAGTTGTTGGGGAGGACACGGGTGAATATTTATCCCCTGCTGCCTGTTTGTTTTCTTGGATTGTCAGATTCTGGCTCTGCTAGATCCTGATCTAGAGCCTGGACTTAATTTTTTGGAAAGCCTCTGTTGATTTTAATGGGCTTTGAATCAGGGTTCTTTTATGCTATTTAATGCCCTAGTCATGTCATTCTGACCTCATGTTCTCTGGGCCATTGATGAATTTGGGGTTCATGATAAGAAACAAGGAATGAAGCTCCAGGATTTGACAGAACATCGGTTTCAAAGTGTATATAGTTGCCTTGTTCATGTAAATAGAATATGAATGTTCACCTATATTCTACTCATAAGAAGGCAGAGCTACCCTGTTTTTCATTCAAAATGTGTCTCTGCAATTCAGCAGCTTTATGTCTCTCTTATAAATGTTAATTTTTTATTATAGGTCTATAATATAGGTAGGTCAAGAACAAATTCCACAAGCATCTCTTGACAACTTTCTCCTGGGGAGGGGAAGAAGAGCACGGAGGACCAAACATTCATGTTGCTCATCGAAGAACATCTTCTAATGTCCATGGGGATCATGCCACATTGTCTCTAATGTCAGCTTCAGAACCAGATTATGATACTCTTGCTCACAGCTTCATTCTGGCTGTAACCCGACTGAACTCATCTGAAAAGCATTTGTCCCAAAAATACTGTCCGCAAAAGCAGTGCTTCAGGCCATGATACATCTGGGCCAATCAGTGGGATTAATGGTGGTGCAAATGATGTTCAACATGGGCAAATGCATCTGCCCTCAAGTACAGTTTCTGAGGACAGAAGCTTTGTGGCTAACCACAGTGTAATGCCTACTGTGTCAGAGGCAAAGTGTCCACGTTGTCCTTGGATGTGCCTGTAATAAGAAGTACCCCAGTTCACTGAACTGGCGTGACTGAACTCTGTTCTGTACAAAGAGCATGGGAGGCAAAATACTGATTTGAGAAAAAGAGAAACAAAGAAGCATTGTCATTTATAGGCTTGATGAAAGTAATTATACAGCTGTCTGTCTTGACTTGGGAAAGAATAGTGTTGGATTGATATATCCTTTTTAGTGTTTTATAAATCTAAATAAGTGGGCTGGATTCTGATCTTGATTATTATGGTGTAGGTAGGAGTGTGTCCCCACTGCAGTGATTACAGTATGGGGAAATATATATCCAAGCTAGATTTAAACAACCTGGCTCAAGAACTGCTACCAGTGTGGTGGGACAGTGCGGAGCTGAGCATGGGATGCGGACCAGGGATGTGTGAAGCAGGCCCTATTCGATTAGGATTCAGCCTGAATCACAGGGGGACCCTGGGTGCCCCCCCAGAACCAGGAGGCATGAGTCACCAAGCTGGGGGGGCCTGGGGAGGGCCCCCCAGTGTGCTCCCTGGCAGACCTGGAAGTGCTTCTGGTCCACTGCCAGGTCCATGTGCACCAGCACTGCAGCACTCACGAGCCCTCTGCTACCTAGAGGTATGTAGAAAAAACATTTAAAGCCGTGTCTATGTCTGAATTGCAGAATCTTTCCGAATTGATTTGGAGGGTTCTGATTCGATTTGGAGAGATTAAAGGGTCCTCTGGCAGGCCAGTGTCAGCACTTTAGGCTTGCTGCTGCTCAGCCTGCACGTCTGTACAGGGCTGTATGGGTAAGCTTTTCTATGGGGAGAACAAACCTAGGAGAATTCTCTGAGATCATTTGAACATGTGTATGCAGCCAATATCTGAGCTGGCTAGTTTAAAGCAAGCCTGGGTATGTCTATATGATCCCAAAATGTAGATATTGGGATCCCTTCATTTTGGAACTAGATCCATTAACCTTCATAAGATTGGAAAGTCAGTTTTCCTTTATGTTTTATCTATGCCTTATGAGCTATGCAGAAAGGAAAGGAATCTTGCCCCTTGCACTCAGGGACCATTATTTGACAGTTTCTTGAAGACCTGCATTTACATCAAGAAGTCCTGATTCTGCATTACAAAATCAGAGATGCTGAACTCAGTCCCCTTGTTAGCTGATAGGTATTGGGAGTTTGGAAGAGGCAGTATAGTGCTAAAATATGGAATAGGGAAGGATTTGTTAGAATGATCTATGTTTTATTGGACCAATTGTATAGTTGGGATAGTTAGAAAGGTTTCTGAATGCAGGACAAAGAATGTCTTGCATTCAAAAGCTTGTCTGACTCTATCCCAACTATACAGTTGGTCCAATTAAACATATGACTCTAACAAATCCTTGTTTTTTGCATAATTCCTGGATCATCATGGCTACAATGCCACTCTAATGCTACTAAAATGTGGAATGGCACTTACATATTAGAATTTGTCCAAAACTTAATTTTCTACAGTGATAAAAGTCATGGGAAGGTATGCATTACATTCTGTTTTGCACCTGTGGGAAAAAGTGTCATAAAATTTCTAGGTTGGATGTTAGCCCCCTTTCTACAAGGCTGGATATAAGGATGCATGTTTTTAACAGTTCAGTGAGCCTCCTTCCAAGAAAATTGCTGGAGGCCCCGTGACTTGGCTCATTTAACATTGGGAAAACATTAGCAAATGTATAATGGGAAAAAATCTTGCAGTGAGTAGGGTGCTAGATTCAAAACACTGAATGGTTTTTTTCCCCACCTCGGGGTTTTCATAGACTTCATAGATTTCATAGACATTAGGGCTGGAAGGGACCTCGAAAGATCGAGTCCAGCCCCCCCGCCCAAAGGGCAGGAAGTCAGCTGGCATCATAGGATCCCAGCAAGATAAGCATCCAATTTGCTCTTGAAGGTGTTCAATGTGGGTGCTTGAACCACCTCCACTGGCAGACTGTTCCAGACCTTGGGGGCTCGGACAGTAAAGAAATTCTTCCTTATGTCCAGCCTGAAACGGTCTCGTGGTAGTTTATGACCGTTCGACCTTGTCATCCCTTGGGGCACTCTGGTGAACAGATGTTCCCCCAGATCCTGGTGGTCACCCCTGATAAACTTATATGTGGCCATCAGATCACCCTGAGCCTGCGCTTTTGCAGGCTAAAGAGCCCCATGGCTCTCAGCCTGTCATCGTAAGGTCTGTTTTCCTGACCTCTGATCATGCGCGTGGCTCTCCTCTGGACTCTCTCAAGCTTCTCCACATCCTTTTTGATTTGTGGAGCCCAAAACTGGACACAGTACTCCAGCTGCGGCCTCACCAAGGCCGAGTACAAGGGGAGAATGACGTCCCGGGATTTGCTCGAGAAGCATCTATGGATGCACGCCAGCGTTTTGGTTGCTTTACTACCCGCAGCATCGCATTGGAGGCTCATGTTTGTCTTGTGGTCAATGATGACCCCCAAGTCTCTTTCTTCCATAGTGCTAGCCAGTGTAGCACTGCCGAGCCTATAAGGGTGCTGCAGGTTTTTCTTCCCAAGGTGGAGAACCTTGCATTTTTTTGATGTTAAACACCATCAGGTTCTCGTCCGCCCATTTGCTGAGCCTGTCCAGCTAAGCCTGGATCACCCGCCAATCTTCTGGCGTGGATGCTTTGCGCCAAAGTTTGGTGTCATCGGCGAACTTGGCCAGTCCGCTCCTGACTCCAATGTCCACATCATTAATGAAGATTTTTAACAATATGGGTCCAAGGACAGAGCCTGGGGGTACCCCACTGGTCACAGGACACCATGATGAGTGACTTCCATCTATTACTACCCTCTGGGCCCAACCACGGAGCCAATTTCCCAGCCAGGGGATCATGGTGGACCTAAGGCCACAATTGGCCAGTTTCACCAAGAGGTGATCATGGGATACCAGATCGAAGGCTTTTTTGAAGTCAAGATATATGACATCAATCTCTTCTCCCTTGTCCAAGTGATAGGTCACCCGGTCGTAGAAGGAAATGAGATTGGTTAAGCAAGACCTACCCGCAAGAAACCCATTCTGGTTATCCCTTAAGATGTTGGCGTCGGCCAGTCCATTAAGGATGGCCTCTTTAATAAACTTTTCTAAGATCTTCCCCGGGATAGAAGTCAGGATGATGGGCCTATAGTTAGCTGGATCTACTTTCCTCCCTTTTTTGAAGATAGGGACCACATTGGCCACCTTCCAGTCTTTGGGCACTGCGCCGGAGCACCAGGAGTTTTCAAAGGTCTGTGCCAGGGGCTGGGCTATGATGCTTACCAGCTCCTTGAGTACCCTGGGGTGTAGATTGTCAGGGCTGTCTGACTTGAAGGTATCCAGCTTCCTTCACAAGATGTTCCTTCACAAGGTCAGCATTAATGGAGGTCAGGGAATCTCCCTCACCCGGACCTCCCTGTCCCATAGTGGGCGTGGGCGTCCCATGGGACTGATGAAAGACTGACGCAAAGTACCCATTTAATAGGCTGGCTTTTTCCTGGGCGTCAGTTGTTAGTTGCCCCATCTGGTTCAGCAGGGGTCCAATGTTGCCCTTGCTTTTCCTTCGGCTCTCCACATATCTGAAAAAGGACTTTTTATTGTCCTTGATGCTTGAAGCTAGTTGGAGTTCAGTTGCAGCCTTGGCTTTCCTGGTTTGCTCCCTGCAGGACCGAACCAGTGCAGAATAATTCTTCTTGGAGGTGAATCCTGTCCTCCATCCTTTGTAGGCCTTTCTTTTTCACCTCAAGGTCTGCTAGGTCCCTGGAGAGCCAGGGGAGCTGCTGTGCCCCCTTGCTGCTTTCCTCCGAGATGGAATAGACTTAACTGAGGATCGCTCCCTTGAGGAGCAACCATTTTTCTTGAACTACATGATTCTGGGGGCCAAGCTTAGAGAGTTGGGGGCCCAGGTGGTCTTTTCATCCCTCCTCCTGGTTAGTGGAGGCCATCAGTGGCAGAGTGCCTGTATCTGTGAGGTGAACTGGTGCCTTCGGACTTGGTGTTGTCATGCCAGATTTGGCTTCCTGGACCACGACCCACACTTCAGAGCAGAGGGCGTCCTGGGGCGTGATGGTCTTCATCTCTCCCCCAAAGGTAAGAGTTTGTTTTCTTACAGGCTAGTTGACCTCCTCCAGTGGGCTTTAAACTAAGTTCGTCGGGGGTTGGGGATCCACAGGAGCAAGAGACAACTCAACCAGGTGTAGGACCTGCCTAGGTAAGAGCTCAGGTATATATCAAGGGACCAGTTGTCTCTCAGGAAGGGGGGGTGCCCAGGGCTCCCACAGGGGGACTAAGGTGTCTCTTCACTAATGCAAGAAGCATGGGGAACAAGCAGGAGGAGCTTGATCTCCTGCTTGCAAGTAGTAAAATTGACCTGGTTGGCCTAGTGGAGACATGGTGGGATGAACCTTTTGACTGGGCAGTAGACATAGAGAGCTATAGGTTTTTTAGAAGAGATAGGAAGGGGAAAAAAGGTGGGGGGCTTGTGCTCTACATTAGGGAACAGTATACCAGTTCTAGCTTCTAAATGGGACCAGAGGAAGGCTTAACTGAGACCCTGTGGGTCAAGCTCCAAGGAGGGTAGGGGGAGAGGGATCTGGTGGTAGGGGTTTACTACAGGCCACCACATCAGGAGGAAGAGCTGGATCTGGAATTCTCCAGGCAGCTGGGGGAGCATGCAAAGGATGTTGTGGTCATGGGTGATATGAATTACCCTGACATCAGCTGGGAGGAGCAGTTGGCCAGGTCTAGCCACTCACAAAGGTTCCTGACATGTGTACAGGACCTACACCTCATACAGGAGGTACTCCTCCCCACTAGGGGAAATGTCATACTGGATCTGGTGTTAGTCTCTGGGGATGACCTGGTGGGGGAGGTGCTAGTACAAGGGAGGCTAGGGGACAGTGATCATGAAATGATCCAGTTTGCTATTCAGAGAAAGGTGGGGAGGGTAACTAGCACAGCACAAATGCTTGACTTTAGGAAAGCCAACTTGGATGTGCTCAGGGCAGTAGTCAGGGAGGCACTCGGAGCCCAGGGGGTAGCTAGTATGGGGGTCCAGGAAAGGTGGTCTTTCCTCAAGGAGGCTATCCTTGGGATGCAGCAGGACGCAATTCCTCTGCACAGGAAGGCGGGAAAAGGGTCCAAGAAACTTTCATGGCTGAGTGTGGATATCCAGGCTGGCCTGAGGGCAAAGAAAAAAGCATACTGGTGGTGGAAGCAGGGGGCAGGGACAAAGGAGGAGTACACCTCCCTGACCCGAGCTTGTAGGGATTTGGTGAGGAAGGCTAAAGCAGCACTGAGCTTAGATTAGCTTCTGGGATTAAGGATAACAAAAAGTCCTTCTTCAAGTATATAGGTAGCAAGAAGAAGTCTCGGGGTAACGCTGGACCCCTATGAGGCAGGGCAGGGCAGTTGGTGACGGACGCGCGAGAGAAGGCAGAACTCTTCAACAAGTTCTTTGCCTCCGTGTTCCTGTCCGCTGACAATGGGGTGCTCTCGGGTGATAGAGTAGAGAGGCCTAGGAAGGATGTGAGTCCCCTGACTGTTAGTTCAGACCTAGTTAAGGATTACCTGGAGGGCTTAGATGTGTCCAAATCGGCGGGCCTGGATGACCTTCATCTGCGGGTGCTGAGGGAATTGGCTGGTGTCATTGCGGAGCCATTGGCACGGCTGTTCAAGGACTCCTGGTGCTCGGGCCAAGTCCCTGAGGACTGGAAAAGGGCCAATGTGGTCCCTATTTTCAAGAAGGGGAGGAAGGAAGAGCCTGGCAACTACAGGCCAGTCAGCCTCACTTCTATCCTGGGGAAGGTCTTTGAAAAAATTATCAAGGGCCACATTTGTGAGAGCCCTGCAGGGGAAGTGATGTTGAGGGGTAACCAGCATGGGTTCGTGCAAGGCCAATCCTGCCTGACTAACCTGGTCTCTTTCTATGACCAGGTAACAAAGAGCTTAGATGGGAAGGAGGAAGTCGATGTCATCTTCTTGGACTTCCAGAAGGCCTTCGACACAGTGTCCCACCCAATTCTGGTGGGCAAGCTGAGGGACTGCGGCATTGATGAATGCACAGTCACATGGGTGGCAAACTGGCTCCAGGGGTGAACCCAGAGGGTGGTGGTGGATGGGTCGATGTCGATCTGGGAGGGTGCGGGCAGCGGAGTCCCCCAGGGCTTGGTCCTGGGCTGGTGCTGTTCAACATCTTCATTAGCAACCTGGACAAGGTTGAAGTCACCCATGACAACGAGGGTGTGGAGAGCACCCTGTTCAAGTTTGCTGATGACACCAAGCTGTGGGGTAAAGTGAATACACTGACAGGCAGGGACCGCATCCAGGCAGACCTGGATAGGTTAGAGAAGTGGGTGGATCTGAACAGGATGCGGTTCAACAAGGACAAGTGCAGGGTGCTGCACCTGGGGAGAGGGAACCAGCATTATGGTTATAGGTTAGGGGCTGACCCTCTCAGCAGCACAGAGGCAGAGAGGGATCTTGGAGTCAGGATTGACTCCAGGATGAATATGAGTTGCCAATGCGATGAAGCAATAGGCAGAGCCAACCGCACCCTGTTGTTGGTGTCACTGGGCATAACCCTGGGTAACTCAGAGGGATGGAAGACCTCGAGTGTCGAGGAAGTCCTTCTGCTCCAGGCTCAGACGAGCCAAAGCCCCCCCTTGCCCAACCTTTGTAACCCTTTCTTTGGCGCCTGCAATCTCCTGTCCTTCTGGAAAGCAGGCGAGCTAAAACTGTTATCTGTGGAATGCAAGGGCACCGCTCGGAGTGAGAAAGGAGGAGGGAAAGGGGAGAAAGAGGGGGGCCAGCTGGTGGAAAACCATTGACAGTGAAACTGACCGGGGTATAAAGATCCCGCTTCTGCAGGGTTAGGTGTGCAGGATTTGAGACAATACAGTCTCCCTGTGCCTTTTACTTGAGCTCAAATAAACTCTGTCTGCTTCTCCCCCAGTGTGTTTATTTGGCGCGACGCACACCGGGCAACGAACCCAGTTGTTGCCTCCCTCGGGCACCTTGTGCCGGCAACACTGTCATGCATCAACAGGGGCATCACTAACAGGTCCAGAGAGGTCTTGCTCCCCCTCTATGCGGTGCTGGTCAGGCCACAGCTGGAGTACTGTGTCCAGTTCTGGGCGCTGCACTTCAAGGAGGATGTGGAGAACCTGGAGAGGGTCCAGAGGAGGCCACTCATATGGTTGAGGGCCTCTGTGGCCAGCCCTATGAGGAGACGCTGAGGGACCTGAATCTCTTCAGTCTCTGCAAGAGGAGACTGAGGGGGGATCTTGTGGCTGCCTACAACTTTATCAGGGGCCACCAGCAGGGACTTAGGGAAAGTCTGTTCACCAGGGCCCCCCTTGGAGTCACCAGGAACAGTGGCCACAAGCTGAGGGAGGACAGGTTTAGGTTAGATATTAGGAAGAACTACTTCATGGTAAGGGTGGCCAGAGCCTGGAATAGGCTTCCCAGAGAGGTGGTGCTCTCACCTTCCCTGGAAATCTTCAAGAGGAGACTGGATAGGCACCTGGCTGGGGCCTTATGACCCCTGCCACCCCCAGTGCTCCTTCCTGCCCATGGCAGGGGGTTGGACTAGATGATCTGTCTAGGTCCCTTCCAACTCATTGATTCTATGATTCTATGAACTCCTATCTCCCTGAGGTCATGATCCCTTACGGCCTGACTGACAAGCCTCCTGAGCTTGTCAAAGTCGGCTTTCCTGAAGTCAAGGACTAATGTGTTGCTGAATGACTTGCCAGCTTTATGGTGGATGGTGAAGGTGATCAGCTCGTGGTCGCTGTCACCCAGCTTTGCATCAATCACTAGGTCGCCGATTAGGTCATCCCCAGTTGCCAGTACCAGGTTGAGCAGCACTTTGCCTCTTGTTGGCCCATAGACTTCTTGAGTCAGGTAGAGGTCATCCATGCATGAGAGGAAGCTTTGCGACCACTCGGAGTTTGCTGAGTGATCCTCCCACGAGATGTCCGAGTAATTGAAGTCACCCATGACAACCATAGTCCTGGAGCATGCGGCCTCAGCCAGTTCCCGAGTGAACTTCTGGTCAAGGTCAGGACTTTGGATGGGAGGTCTGTAGCAGACTCCCACCGTTGTGTCCCCTGTGCCGTGTTCTCCATGGATTTTAACCCAGAGGGTCTCCAGTCATCCACCCTGGCTGTTAATATCAGCTTGCAGGGACATGTAGCTTTCCTTAACAGAGAGTTATGCCCCCACCCCTTTTATCTACATGATCCTTCCTGTACAGGGTATAGCCATTTATACCCAAGGTCCAGTCATGGGTGGAGTCCCACCAGGTCTCCGTTATCCCTATGACATCATAATTATTTGCATTGAGCAGGAGGACGGGCTCCTTCTGCTTATTCCCCAAGCTCCTGGCATTTGTGTACAGGCAGGCAAATGTCCCCTTGGGGGCTCTTGCCTTGCCCACAGATTGTACCAGGGCTGGGGCAGGGATGTTCTCCCTTAAGTGCCTTGGCCCACTGGCTTTGCAAGGGTTGCTCAGCGGGCCAGCAGTGGCAGTAGTCCCCCTGTTCCCCAACGGGCTTAGTTTAAAGCCCAGTGGAGCAAGTCGTCCAGTCTGGCTGAGAAAAGCCTCCTCCCCAGCGGAGAGAGGTGGAGGCCATCTCTTCCCAGCAGCTCGCTGCCTCTCTTGCCAGAGAGTGGGCTGTGGTCATGGAAGCCAAAGCCTTCCCAATGACACCAGTGCTGCAGTCTTTGGTTGACTACGTGGATCCTCCTCTCCCTCCTCAGCCCATAACCTGAGACTGGGAGGATCGACGAGAGCACCACCTCCCAAATCCCTGTAGTGTCTCATGACCCAGCTGGGAGTGCTCCGAGCCGTGTCATTGATGCCCACATGAATAAGGAGCATAGGATAGTGGTCTGTGGGCTGGAGGAGCTTAGGAATCTTCTCCACAATTTCCTGGATGCAGGCCCCCAGGAAGCAGCAGACTTCCTGGGCTAAGGGGTCGGAGTGGCAGATTGCCCCCTCAGTCCCCTTCAGGATGGAGTCTCCCACAACAAACACGTTATGTTTTGTCTTGGGGAGAGCGGGGGCCATAGCTGCAGTTGAGCCTGTGTTGCCTCTGGGAGCTGGCAACTCAACAGGGTCTGCTGGAGCAGCAAGAGGTGTGAACCCTCCAGCTGTGTGAGCTCCTCCAGCTGGCATGCCAGAGACCCAGAAAGGGAGCAGACCCCACACAGGGAGGTGGCCATGCTGAAAAAGGGACAGGCAGCCCCTGCAGCCGAGAGCCAGGGGCTCCATCTGTGTGGAGCCTGGAACCATGGGCTCCGTCTGGGTGGCCGTCTCTGAGGTGCCGGGGGGGGCGCAGAGCCTGAGGGAACCCTCGGGGTGCAACGTGTGCCCATCTGTGTCATGTCTCTGGTAGGCTGGCTACGGCTGGGACTGTCTACCCTGGGGGGTTTGCAAGCAGGGTCTCAGGCACCTCCCGTGCGCCCTCCTGAGTGAACTCCGCGCTAACTCATGTGCCGGCAGGCAAGCACGTCTGTTTGCACAGCCTGTTCGTGCAGCTCCAGTTGTGTGGCTCCCTGGGGGACTGGGCAAAGTAAGGGCCTAGGCAGGACTTGACCTGGCCCGGCTTCACTCAGCACCCTCCTCCCACTCAGTGAGGGGTTAACCAACAGTGCTTGCACTCCCACCACGGGCCCCACTTGCCTCGGGCTGTGCTGTGGGTTAGCGGGGGGGGGGCTCTGCAGCTGCTGGGGGGTTTCTGGGGGGCTTCGGGTTAGTGGGGGTGTGGCGGGCTTTCACCCACGTGTCTCTCACCGCTCTGGAGCCTAACTGGGGCTTTTTTTGCTGTTGGTGGGCCCTTTTAAATTGCACGCATGCGCAGTGGGCCCGCTGTTGGGGAAAGCTGCTCTCAGGCAAGGGGACGCCCTGCCCTGGATTTGGGGGCCCTGCCCTAGTGGAGGGGGACTGGTGAGTACTCCCTCCTACCTCTCTCTCTCCCTGGGGGGCTGGGCCAAGTAGGGGCCTGGGTGGAGTTTGACCGGCCTGGCTCCACTCAGCCGCCTCCTCCCACTCAGTGAGGGGTTAACCCCCTTCCACCATGGGTCCCGCTTGCCTCCAGCTGTTCTGGGGGTCGGCGGGGGGCTCCGCAGCTGCTGGGGGGTCTCTGGGGGGCTTCAAGAGAGTGGGGGCACAGCGGGCTTTCACTCACGCGTCTCTCGCCGCTCCGGAGCCTAACTGAGCAGGTTCGATGATTCAACTCTGATTTGACTTGATATTTTGGGGAGATGGAGCCAAGTATTGGCCGAGGACAAGCCAAGTGTTCTCTGCTCTTATCTTGAGAGATTTGGACTGAAATGGCATACCATGCTGATTTTCTGGCAGGCGATTGCTTTTATAACCACAGGGGGTATAGGCCCTCACAAGGAAATATCAACTCTGTAGTAAGATAATGTCTCTGCAGCTGTAATGATAGTGGGATGGATGGTATCCCAATATAAGGGAGAGCACATCAGAAGGAGAGTTAAAAGCATTATGCATTTGCTTTGCTGAACTAGAATCCTACCTTTTTATAGTTCCCTGTACCAGAACTGCAATGAGTAATTTCAGTATGGAGGCTGCAGTCCTATATTACATGTAGCTTGTCATTTGAACTGTGTCCATAGAAATTGATTATGTAATCAATACATTCCTGCACAATGCCAGCAATTTGCTCAGAGACACAAAGTCTCTGTATGCTCTGAATGAGAGCCTTGAATTCAGAATGTCAGCTTGATTTGATAGACAGTCATTTTATTCTAGTGTATGGTATACATCGTAATTAAATGGCCCCAAATTGATTGATAATGCTCTGAACTGCTTTCCATTGTGTCCTCACAGCTGCCAGATGGTGTACAGCAAAATAACGTTTATGTCACATTATTGGCTTCTATATTTAAAATATTGGGGTGGTTAAAAATCCCCAATTTAATTTAATTTTGAACCTTTTATTTTATGATACATAACACTTTGACCCTTATATGTCCCACTAAGGTCTATGGCAGTGGCTCTCAACCTTTTTTGGACCAGGACCCATTTGTAAACATCAATGGCCAGCCCCCCCAGTATGTGGGAGAGGAGGCGGGTCTGTGGGGCATGGGGAGCCCCAAGCAACCCCTTGCAGGCTCAAGGAAAAAACCCAGTTTCCCATGTTTTTCTCCTTTTAAAGGAAAATCCATTTTTTAAGTTTGTTTGTGACCCTTTCATATATTCTTGCAACCCACTTTTCTCAACCCATGGGTCATGACATAATACTGGTTTATGGGATACTTTCCACTGAAGTCATGGGAAGTGGAAAATGCCTAAGAGTTTGTTAAATAAAGTTTCCATGAAAGACATAAAAAGCTGTCAGAGGTTTTCTGAAATTTCTTATTTATAAAGAGCTACTCTTCCTTTTAAACACACATATTACTGCTTTTTAGATATAAAGCTGCTTTTCTTTCAGTTGGAAACACAACTGTAGTTTGTTGCCATTGTTGTGCAAATGATAATCAAGTAGTTTCAGAGACCTGAAAATAAATGAGAATTAAGCAGGAAATGAAAATCACTCTACTCACTGAATATAGATTAAAAAGGTTTGAGATATATTTGCACTATGTACCTATACATTTATGTACTCAGCCTGTATGTTTTCTTTCTGATTAACTTCCTTTTGCATAGGAAAATGAATAGAAAGCACAGGAAAGTAGACATGTTTTCTGTAGCTGTTCAGGTCATTTATGGTACTTGGTTTTCCATTAGGCAACTAAGATTTATAACCAAGGATCAGTTTGATGCAGCATTTGCTGATAGTAGAGCTGAACCATATCTACTTGGACATAACCTCAGTAAGAAATGAACATGTATTTCCTATTTGGTCACAGCCAGAAGCATGCAAATGCCAGTGTAAGCCATTCAAGTTTAATTTACTGATTAGAACCACAGTAAAAGGATGGAGCTATGCCACAACTCAGTGATTTAAACTTAAAAATACATACTGAATTGCCAGTTGAAAATCATCTGCAGCTAACTTCATTCAGCAAGAGACAGACCTGCACGCAAAGAGTGCACACTGGGTATGTCCACACATGCAAGCACGTGCGCTTGCAGCAGCTCAAATAGAAGCAGTGCAAATTTGAGCCAGGGCTTTTTGCCTCAGTGCACATGCCCAGACATGTACTTTGGTGTGGGGCAAATTGTGCCACTTGGGGCAAAATAGTCTTGCCTGGCTCCTCCTGGATCTGCAGCCAGGCACAGCCAGAGCCAGCACCTGCCCTGGTCAGCAGCTCAGGGCTACTTGCCCTCAAGAGCTTCTGGGGCCTGAGCAATTAGTACTTGGGGACACTAGTCCTTGTGCCAAATGGACTGCTGAGGCAGCATCCTAAATTTACTTTTTAAAATACTCCTAAATCCACATTCTTCCACAATTAGAACAAAAAGACAGAGAGCGAGAGAGAGGGATTGATCAGATGGACAATGTTTTATTGCTATATTTACAATGTTAAAGCAATTTGGGAGCCTACCAGTGTCTCTATTATCATAATAAAATAAATCCTAAATATCTGTATGTTGTAATGTTTGCTTTTGGTTTCCTTATCACATGGTGGGTGTGTGATGGGGGGGAATGTGGGGGTCTGCAGGAAGGGAATGAGAAGTGGAGTAGGGGAATGTGAGTGGGTACGGAGGGATGTGGGTCAGTGTGTGGGTAGGTGTGGGGGGATTGTGTGGGGGGGCTGCTTAGGAGGGGTGGGTCCTCTGCCCCACCCCCAGGGCAGAGCCACCCCACGCAGCACATGGACTGCCCTGTCTGCAGGGTCCCAGCCCCCTCCCCGGCCCCGCTCATCTCCAGCCTCAGGAGGCTGGAGACTAGCAGGGGAATGTCTCCAGCTTGTCTCCAGGGCCTCATTTCCAGGTCCCTGCTTGTTCTCCTGTTCTGTCTCCAGTCCTTCTGAGGCTGGAGATGAGCAGGAGAATGAGCAGGAAGTTGGAGATAAGCAGGGGAGTGATCAGGAGGCTGGAGATGATTGAGGGATTCCCTGGTGAGTTCCAGCTTCCTGATCACTCCCCCGCTCGGCTTCTGCACCCCCATCACTCCTCTGCCCAGCTCCAGCTTCCCGCCCCACTGGCGGCTTACCATCAGCAGTAGTGGGGGTCAGGCCACTCAGGGCCTCACAGCACAGCCCCTACAATCTGGCAACTCGGGGGTGCTGCGGCTGTCACCTGGGGCTTGGCACCGCTCAGCCCAAGCAGCCCCGAGCCAGGCAGCACTCACACAATGCAGCAGCATGAGTGCCAGGCAGGTGGGCCAAGCCCCTCTGCCCCCACGCAGAGGGGCTGTGCCATGAGCCCCAAGTGGCCTTGACCACTGCTGCTACTGTCAGTGAGTGCAGGGGCTGGGGCTGGGACCAGGTGGGAGAACAAATGAGGGAGGTGGGGGGAATGAACGGGGAGTTGGGGGAACAAACGGGGGGCTGGGGCTGGGCAGACCCCCCCATGGTTCCCTCCCCATCTCCCTTCTCCAGCCCTCCCAACCCCCTATTTACTTGCCATGAAGCCGGGTCCAGGTCCCTGGAGCCTGCACCGCTGCTTGCCCTGCATGGGCAGGCAGCATGCTTCAGCACCGGGGCAAGGGCCAGCCATAGAGATGGTCTGGCTGGCTACCAGACCGTGTCCATGGAGTATCAATCCTGTGGTTGCCTCAGGGCATGGACCATGCCCTGTCCCACTTTTTTCCCCCAGGGTATTTTTTGACCCCTGCATATCAAGGTATCTAATTTTGCCCTAGCAAATTTTTCCCCATTTTCCTCCATTTTTTGTTCCTACATGTGTTCCAGTTTTTCCCTGCAAGTGCCTCTTGCAGCATCTCAGAGGTTTGAGACGCTGCAAGAGGCACGTGTGCGCTCGTCTCGATGAACCCATTAAGGGTGAAATCCCGAGCCTATTGAAGTCAATGGCAAACCTGCAATAATAGAAACAAGTTTCTATCCTGTGTGCCTGTGTCCTTCTGGCTTGAATCCCTATATAAGCTTCTCTCCTTCCATAGACAGGTTAAGATTCAGTTCTGTTCCAAATCTCTCCAGCCCTCTGGCCTATTGTATACACCTCCGGCTCATTTCTCAGAGTCACTTCTAATAAACCTGAGGCTCTTGGTGAAGCTGTTCATTCAAGCTCCTATTAAGACCTGGATCATGTGTTTAGCGTTTTGCCCATACCCTGTCTGCAGCAACTGCTAAGCCAGGAAGGAGGTTTTAGTTTTATAAATTGGAGGGTGCAAAGGAATGCATCTAGAATTGGAGTGACTTTTTATTTGTGCTTATTCTTGGAAAGGTCTTAGCTAGCACAAACCAGCTTGTGTGCACACCAAGGGACACTGGGCCATCAAATCACAAGCGATACGCTGTCATTTATCATGTCCCATTGTGGAGTCCCTGACTACAGCTGATTTGGGAACATTATCTGATCTGGCCCTGTTAAGTCTTTTATTCTTTTTCCTTTCCCTCTCTTCAGCCCTGATTTTATTTTTTTGGATGCTTCACCTCTTTGTTCACTCTAGGCTTTGTGCTTTCATGGGGCCTGAAGTTCTGGAACGGCCTGTTGCACAACGTACCCCCAGCTTCCACCCTTCACTGCTTTCGGAAAAACTTCTGGCACATCTCTCTTCCATGAAACGTTCTGGCTATTATGTGCTCATTCCATTTTGGATTTACTATTGTACCCAAAGGACTCTTTGATTGGAAACTTTGTGGAGCAGCAACCTATTATTTGCCATCATTTACCTATCTACTGCATGTTGGTGTTTATGCTAACATTGCTGCATCGATAATACTTCTAGACTGAATTACAAAATGAGACGTGCCATTCTTGACACAGGAACACATGCTACTGCATTAGCATTCATTATTTGTGGTCACAGTCAGATAGATATAGATTAACACTGATAACTGCCTGAGGAGAATAACTCTGTGTCAGCCTAAGCTTTTCTTAGTTCTTTGATACCGCTGAGATTGGAAGAGAACAACCACACAAGTGAGTGGCTTGTTCCTTGCCTATACTGGTTGGCAAGTGTTTGACTGTCATCTTCCATTTTCCTCTTCAGAAAAGTGGCAGGGGTTAGGAGGAATCTGAAAGAATTTCCACTAGCAATTAACTTGCGCTGATTTAATTAAATCACAATTTAACTAGTACCTGCTAGCTACTCTGATCACTGAGACTACTGACTAACCCAGATGTCCTCAGGTTTGCTGTTACTGTCTGCCTTATTCCCCACACTTTATCCATCTTTTGTTTTCTATGTCGTGGTGACATTTTAGAAGCCCCAGTTCTGGACCAGGCTCTTACCCCGCTACATGCTAGATGACCGTAAACCAAAAAGACATACTAGCCCTCAAAAAACGTGCAGTCTAACTAAAGCCTATTGCATCCTGTCAACATCTAATCTGAGTTTTCTAGGGATGAGAGTATCTTTTCCTTACTCAGCTGTGTACTTTCAAGCACCTTGAGGCCCTGATCGCCGACTGAGGCATCTAGGGGCTATTGCAATATAAGTGATAAACACTCTATTGTATGTAATTGTTCCTTTTGAAAGAAATGACTTGAAATCCTGATCAAAACTGGGTGTTATCTTTCTGGAAAGATCATCTAGAGCAGAAATAGTGATTGGTGTGATGCTTCCAAGTTACAGGTCCAATAAACAAGCAGTACGTGCTATTCAGCTGGTGTCTGGTGGTTTACAATGTACCTGTCCAGCTGGGAAGGTGCCTAAGATCCCCGTGAAATCAATGAGCTTAGTGGGAATTTAGGTACATAAATGCTAATTTGGATCTGGTGGTGTCAATCTGACTTCCTTAGACTCCTCGGAGGACCCCAGCTTTATGATTCATAGACCTGTATACACAGGGGATTCTGTACTTTATGAACAATATGGGCAAACTTGTACACACAAATGGATGGGAGCTGAAACCTGCAGTCTTTCAACTGTGGAGAGCATGCCACTGTGATGGGACTGTTTTGGGATATCTCTGTCATACTGGAGCTGTGGCCATTTAGTGGAGGTAACTGAACATTATTAATTGCCTTGAGGGTGATGCTGAGAACAGGTGGTTGTTAAATAAGGAAAGGGACTGAAATGGGCACCACTGGGGAATATCTGTTAATATTTACTCATAAGCCAATCAAAATATCAGTTGAAAATTTAAAGAATTGGGGTAGTGTTGTTGGTTTTTATTTTTTTTAAAGATAGTATTGAAGGGCATGTGCAAATCCATATTTTTCATTATTTGAATGCCAGAGCATGCTTCTGCACTATAAATAGAAGGTATTACTACTGCAGGTTTCAAATGAGTAGATTTTTTCTGACTGCATTTTTGCAGTTGAAGAGTCATAATACTAATTGTACTACAGCTGAATGTCCTTTTTGAACAGTAGCACCTGCTATACCTTCCTCAATTTGTCTCCCAGAACAAAAAGGTTTTGTAAGGTCACCAACGTTTCTCCCCAGAACGTGGATTTTTTTTCTTTCGTTCCTTCATCCAAAACCAGGCACACAAGCTCTGAAACCCTTTTGAAACCTGTAAAGTTGGCATTTTTTTTCTTTTTGAAAAACTTTTTTCTGTACAGTATTTTTTTTTCCTTAAGGCCTCATATTTCCCTTTAAATTCTTACCTATTTTAATGACATTTCATTCCAGATTCATTTTTGCCCCATGTAACATATCATTAAGCTATAGAGCACTTCAACCTGAGCTCTCTCCAAGCATTATGGGACATTTACAGCTGGCTCTGTGGAGTGAACTATTATTCCTCATAGCAGGATTTAAAAATAATTGCCCAGCTCCATAAAAACAGTTAGATAATGACTTGCTTAAGTCTATAAGGTATATTTATCTGTTACAGAGATTGGTAACAATAAAGACAAAATATGACATTTGTATACCAAGGAGAAAATATATGAGTTTCTTTCTATGTCAAGGCTGTAAATAGACTTATTTAGCATGGGGAGGGATATCGAGAGAATGACTGACTGTGGGGCTGCCCAACTTGAAACACTCTGAGTGCCAGGGAGGAGGGCTTGAGAAAGTGGAACAAAGGATGGTTTCGAGGTAGTTATGTGACAGGCTCTCATTTCTTCTAGAGCAGCGTCCAGCAGGAGCTTACACAGAAACCCATTTCCTAGGAATACCAGCCGCTGAATGCTGAAAGTTTCAGATCTTTGAGGTGTGGGGAAGGGAAGAGAAAATGCTCTTGATTTCATCCCAGAGTTTTCCCCATGCGTCTTTCCTTCCATTTCATTCCTTCAGTTTACTTGCTTCGGGCCTTTTTTAAACTTTTTTCTTTTCCTCTAATCCATCCTTTTCTTTCATCATGCTCTTCCCTTTCTTCATCTCCTTTCTGCTCTTCTTATTCTTACGTTTCTAGTTTTTTCCTTCTTTTCCTCTCTCCTAGCTTTATCTGGAGTCGAGCTCCACAATAAATCAATGTGTAAAGTAAATCTCAGCTTTCTGGGAAGCAGAGGAGGATTTCCAGAGGACTCAGGCTCCATTTGCATGTGAATTTGCTCCTTAGGTTGAGGTTTCCAGCCTAAAAAACTTGGCTTTGAAAGGTGCTTATTTGCCCATTTTCTGTGGGATTCGGGATTTTCTGTCATCCCATTCCAGTGTCAAGCCTTCTGGGTGTTTGAGGAGTTAGATACCCAACCATTTGTAATAGCAGGCTTTGTTTTCTAAGTTTTTTTTTTCCCCTCAACATTTCCACAAATGCTATCACCAGTACTAGCATGGGGCAGAGTGCTTGTGTAGGTGTTGTGGCACAGACAGCATGATCATAAAAAAATATTGGCAGCTGGCTTGCTCTAGCACTAGCACCAGTGGCAGCTAGCAATGGTAGGAAATTGGGAGAAAATTTAATCTCAGGCAGGGATGTCATGCCATTCTGTCTCCTTTTTCTACTTAGAATAAGCATTGATATGATTATTGTGTGCAGATGCTTTATGTAAAGCCTGAAATACATTTATATTAAAAAGTTGCAATGCAGACCTGATCAAAAGTCCACTGTTATCATCAGAAAGGCTCCTTTTGATACACTCTAGTTAAATTCCCTTTAGGACAGTGTAACTCAACCTCTGGGGTGTGATAAGCATATATGAAAGGGTTGTGAACAAACTTTAAAAATGATTCTCCTTTAAAGGAGAAAAATGTGGGAAATCGTAGCTTTTCCTTTGCAGGCTGGCAGAGTTTCAGCCCACTGAAACTATTGTATTGGTCCCCCCCTGTCCCATGCACTGGGAGGTTGAGGTCGGGAGTGAGGGGGACTTGGTCATTGATTGTTTGCAACTGGATCCTAGTATAAAAACGGTTGAGGACCCCTGCTTTAGGAGACTGTTCTCTCTGATGCTCTCTGTTTCTTTCTCTCTTTCAATTTGTATGGTGCATTTTTTAATTTGCATTTTTTCTCATTTAATTTTTCTCCCCCCCTTTTTTTAAATTGTTGAAATTAAATTGTAAAGAAAGGGCAGAGAGACACTGAATCATTCAGATGAAATGTGAATGTTGTTTTCAAATGGTAGGCAGGAAATGTTATCCTCTCTTACTGCCTTAAGTTAAACCCTCTAGAAAAATAACTGGGAAGTCATGTAATAGTGAGGAACGTTACCAGGCACCCATACCTAAGAACCAGTATTTAACTTTCTTGTCCTGGGATTCTGTGGTAAAATATGGGGTCAGGTAATAAAGCCAGAGCACACTCCCACTGAAATGAATGGAACCATTCATGTAAAGGACAGCTTTGCATTTTTTTCATCCCAGAGATGCAACTAAATCAATTCCCTGCAGGCAGATGAGCCAGTGAAGGAAATGTTGAGAATAAGAATACTATGTTATCTTGTTTTGAATGTGGTTGATTTTATTTTTTTTAGGTAATGGTTAGGATTAGGCTAGGCTGAGGCAAGTTATATCAATGAGCTCTAGGAAGTTACTGAGGTAGAAACAGGTGTGCTGGAGAGATCCTTATGAAAATGCCCCTATAAAATGTATTAGAGGTGAAACTAGTTGGTTTTCAGAGCGCTAACGCTCTATTGTATTGAGCAGAAGCTGCTGTCCTTTTTATGTTAGATCCTTCAATCCTAAGGTCCTAAACAATAAAAATGCAGTAGTAGTCTTTTTAAAGAAAGCCATGTGCTTGATTCTCCACCGTGGGCATGTCATAATAATAAGTACTTAAAGCACTTTGGTTTTTCAGAGTGTGGTATAGTTAACTATAGTAGTATCTTTGAGAGTAAAAGCGGAAACGGCAGGCTTTGAACTTCAGTGTATTTCTAAGTCAAGGCTATGACCAAGGGAAGAAAGGCAAACTTAGAGAGAACCTGATGTAGCAGATCGGATGTGGGCCCACTGCGGGTTGCAGGTTCTTTCTTAATGAGTGTCGGCAAGAAAGAAGAATTCAATTCCCAAAATAGATCAAATGAGAAAACGAAAATGGGGCCAAGGACCCAAATACTGTGACCAGGACTGTCCTGTTGTATAGCTGTCAGGGGGCAAAAACAGGACCTGATTCTTTGCAGGCCAGCAGCTAGATATCTTTCCAGAACCACCCATCCTAGCCTTTAAATAAGCACCGCACCTCACTAACCTCATCACCAGAAGCAAACTCCCTATGATTCAAACCACACCAGATGAATCCAGACCATGGCAGGACAAGAAATGCAAAACCTGCCAACACATCTCCACCACCCCCACTATAACTACACCCTGCAACAAAACAATCACCATTCCTGGATCTTACACTGATAGGTTTACCAATATTTCCAATATCAAAAAAGAGGACACCTGTGAAGGAAGGAGCGGGGGAAGGCAAGAAAGAAGGGGTAAGAAGTACATGACCGGGGGGGAGGGGGGGAGGCAGTGATATGCCCACATCCTGCCTCTGCTTCTCACTCCTAAGCCACAGTCCCCCAGCCTGGCTTCTGCCTCTCACTCCTGACCAACTGTACCCCTTTCCTCTGCCCTGCCAGTGCCCCTCACTCCCAACCTGCAGCCCCTACCCACCCCAGCCCTGTCGGCACTCCTCATTCCTAACCTGTGGCTCCCTGCCCTCCCCCAGTCCTGCCTGTGCCCCTCACTTCTGCCTCCCAGCCCCCTGCCCCTCCAGCTGTGCTGCCCATGCAGCTTGCATGTGTGGACACACACACACTCTCCATCTCTGTGTGTCTCTTACCTTCAAGCAGCATGTGCAGAGCACATGATTCCCCGACAACCAATCACTTTGCCCTGCTGCCCCCAGTAGCCAAGCTGGAAGTGCTTGGGAAAACCCAGAGACAGAGCAAAAAACCGGACATTTGTTTGCATTTTAAAAATCTGCCCGGACACAGGGTCAAAAAGGAGGACATGTCTGGGAACACCTGGATGTACGATAGCCCTACACCTGCACCTCCAGAAATGTAATACGTCTCATTCAGTGCACCAAATGCCTTGATGGAAAATATGTTGGAGAAACCAAACAACAACTATGTACCAGAATAAATGTGCACTGAAAATCCAAAGACAAAAATATCCAATTCCCGGTGGGTGCCCACTTCTCACAGAACAATCACTCCTCTAACATCTCAGATCTAATCCTCAGAGGGAACTTACAAAACACTTTTCATAGATAAGCCTACGAACTTCACTTCATAAATCTACCGGATACAAAAAACTATGTACTCAACATAGACATTTGATTTATGACACATGACAGTCTGCCTGAGATCTGATTCACCAGGTACCTGCTTGAACTTACCATATACATTTCCATTCCCCCTTCCTCCCCATTCCTCTCTACCTTGTGTTTTCTTATTTTCCAGCTATTTAGTTTGAGTCTCCCTTACTTACTTTTAGCATTCCTTCATCCATTTTTCCCCCTCGTTCCTCCCCTCCCTTCTGTATCCATTGTTTTCCTAATTTCCACTTATTTAGATTCTCACTGACCTCCTGTTACACTTTTAGCATCTTTCATTCCTTGCAGATATTAGAACAGCAGAGATTCCCTATGCCTGAAGAAGGGTGTTTGTGCCCAAAAGCTTGCAAAGAACTTTGTTTCAATGACTCAGTTGGTCTAATAAAAGATATCATGTCTACCCAAAGAACCTTGGCACACCTGGGCCAAGGGTTAGTGAGGAACTAGTTAGGGAGCTTCTGGAGGGACTGGACGTATTCAAGTCAGCTGTTCTGGATGATCTCCACCCTAGAGTACTAAAGGAATTGGCTGAGGTCATTACAGGATCCCTGGCACGGCTTTACGAGCACTCATGGTGCTGTGGTGTGGTGCCAGAGGACTGGAAGAGGGCCAGCATGGTTCCCATCTTCAAAAAGGGGAAGAAGGAAGACCCGGGAAACTATAGGCCAGTTAGTCTTACTTTGATCCTAGGCAAGCTGTTTGAGAAAATTATGCTGGCACACATCCATGAGGGGCCAGCAGGGGATTTCATGCTTAGGGGCAACCAACACGGGTTCATCAGCAGCAGGTCCTGTCAAACCAACCTGGTGGCCTTCTATGATCAGATCACCAAATCCTTAGATGCAGGGATAGCAGTGGACATAGTCTTACTGGACTTTCGGAAGGCCTTCGACACTGTCTCTCACCCTGTTCTCATTAAGAAACTGGGGGACTGTGGTGTCGACACCCACACAGTCAACTGGGTTGCCAACTGACTGGAGGGCCACATCCAGAGGGTGGTGGTAGATGGGTCATTTTCAGCCTGGGGGGATGTGGGCAGTGGGTTTCCACAGGGCACCGTCCTCGGGCCCGCACTGTTCAACATCTTCATCAGCGACTTGGACGAGGGGGTAAAAAGCACCCTGTTCAAATTTGCTGATGACACCAAGATGTGGGGGGACGTGGGCACGCTAGAAGGGAGAAATAGGCTACAATTGGACCTAGACAGGTTACAAGGGTGGGCTGATGAGAACAGGATGGGATTCAACACTGACAAGTGCAAAGTGATGGACCTGGGGAGGAACAACTGGCTCCATACCTACAGATTGGGGAACTCCCTTCTTGTCCGTACAGAGGGAGAAAAGGATCTTGGAGTCATCATTGACTCCAAGATGAACATGGGCCGGCAGCGTGGGGATACAGTCAGGAAGGCCAACCGCACCTTGTCATGCATCCCCAGATGCATCTCGAGCAGGTCCAAGTAGGTGATCCTCCCCCTCTATGCGGCACTGGTCAGGCCGCAGCTGGAGTACTGCGTCCAGTTCTGGGCGCCGCACTTCAAGAGGGATGTGGATAACATGGAGAGGGTCCAGAGGAGGGCCACTCGTATGATCAGGGGACAACAGGGCAGGTCGTATGAGGAGAGGCTGCAGGACCTGAACCTGTTCAGCCTCCAGAAGAGACGGCTGAGGGGGATCTAGTGGCCTGTTACAAGCTAGTCAGGGGGGATCAGCAGGCACTGGGGAAGTCTCTGTTCCCCCGAGCACCGCCAGGAGTGACCAGGAATAACGGTCACAAGCTGGCAGAGGGTAGATTTAGGCTAGACATCAGGAGGCGCAACTTCACGGTCAGGGCGGCTAGGGTCTGGAACCAACTTCCAAGAGAAGTGGTGCTGGCTCCTACCCTGGGGGTCTTTAAGAGGAGGTTAGATGAACACCTTGCTGGGGTCATTTGACCCCAGTAATCTTTCCTGCCATGGCAGGGGGTCAGACTAGATGATCTACTCAGGTCCTTTCCGACCCTAGAAACTATGAAACCTTGCCTGCCTATGTCCTTAGACCAACACAGCTGTAACCAAAAACCCTCCAGCATCATCAGCACTCTTTGAGGACAATATTCATTCTTATTTCCATTTCACACTGCAGTGTTTGTTAGAAGTATGAGTGCATGGGATTATCTAGGGAGATAGCCCTCCTGCATTTTTCCCAAGATGCACCTTGAAGTCCTTGGTCACTTCACCATGTATTCTGTTGGAACCAGAGTAGAAGAAAAAGCAGTTGTGTGCAATTGTTTTTCTCTAGTGGAGGATGATTCATGTATACAACTTTGTGCAATAATGATGAGACTCTACTCAGTTTGCAGGAACTGGATCTTTATTAAGAGCACAGCTTGCAGCTATGTTGTGGATTTGTGCGCAGGCTAGTTTTCCTGTCTGAATACATGGAGTTTCCTGGAAGCTTACTGGTGTCACCCTCCAAATTGCTTCTCCTACAACTCCTGTCCCAACCTGCAGGTTGTTACAGAGGAAGAGGAACCCTAATGAGAGGGGAAAAGCTTCTTGTAGAGGAGAGATTGAAAAACGAGGACTCCCAGATGAGACCTTTTTTCTCAGGTGCTGTATCAGATAGCAAGAAGGCTCTGAATCTCAAACACGGCAGCCATACACCATCATCTCTCATCGTTTCCCCTTCAGATTATATCCTACCTGATAGGTGCCTACTTTATCTCCCAAGAGAAAGAAGTGAGGCGCCCAAGTCAGATGGGGGGCGGGGAGAGTGGGAGCTGTGCTCTGTTGTACATTAGCCCTTATTAGATTGTCATGGATTTGTTTCAAGGATTTCATAATGGATTGCTCCTTAGCCGTTGCTTCTTTCCTCCCATGCTAGTTTCTGTCTAGTTGGCACTGCAGGGAGTCACCTCCTCTTGCTCATGGGCTGTGAGAATGAGGCAGCCTCATGGGACCCTTGATATTTCACTGGAAACACAGACCAGACGTTACCAATTGCTCAGATTTTTACAGGAAGTTGGAAAGCCATTTGTATTTTTCTTTCAGGCATGTTTTGTTGGGCATATGATTACTCTGTACCGAAGCCTCTGGCTAGCTGGATTGCTGGGAAAGTGAAGTGTGAAAAAATGAGTGTGAACTATGCTGAAAAGGTGAATTTAAGAAGGGCTCTCATTCCACTGCCATTTGTGTTTGTGAGCTGGATGTGTTTGTCTTAGATCAGCACTGCCTAGCGCCTGCAGCCAGGACAGCAGAGCACTGATCATTTCCCAGAGCTCTCTATATCGTCTCTGGGGTGAGTAAGGAACATCTTCATGCCTCTGTCTAGCTGGCCTCCATGCTTTCCTCCTGCTTCTCCTTGTTATAGAAAATTTAGGGTTGGAAGGGACCTCAGGAGGTCGTCTAGTCTAACTGCCTGGTCAAAAAAGGACCATCCCCAATTATATCATCCCAGCCAAGGCTTTGTCTGTTCTGGTCTTACAAACCTCCAAGGATGGAGATTGCACAGCCTCTCCAGGTAACCCACTCCAGCGCTTTCCTACCCTCCAAGTGAAAGTAGTTCTCTCTCTTCAGTGTCTTCTGCTTCCCTTTTTTTCTCATTTGAACAAAATCCCTGCCCTCTGATAAAACTAACAAACAACCCAACAGCAAAAACACCATTTGCATGCTACCACATTTTTCACTCTACATATACCTACTGTCCTTGGCTCTTTGTATGTCTTGTCTATTTGGCTCTTCAGGAGAGGGACTGTCTCCCTGGTTTTGTACAGTACCTGGCAGAATGCGACCCTGAGCCTCATTAGGCTTCCTTTAACATAATGATGAGTAGGAGTAAAGTATGTGCTTGTTTAGTGCTGAAAATCCTAAATCAAGGGCCAGAAGAAAAAGATTTTCCTTTTTAGAACAATTATTTTGTAAGCAATTCAAACTACTTCTCAGCCTCCAACCCTGTCCCACTAATGCTGTGTTTCAACTAGAGGAATGATTCCTTCAAGCGATGATAAGTTGTTCACAGTTCCTTGCTTATTCATTGCTAGACCAGTTAGTGTGTAGACATAACTGCTGGAAAGATGCCTGAAACCATCATCTTATTTCCTACTCAATTTTATGTAGGTTTCAACAATGTTGGGTTACTACTGGAGCTAGCAGAAAACAATATTGCCAGAAATGTTAAAATAAGAAGTTCTGATTGAATTAAAAAGAAAGTTTTGTAGGAATATATTGCTTTTGGCAAAAGAGTTCATAAGGTCAACTTTTTTTTACTTTGCTATTTCTGATTTTTGCTCTTGTAAATTATAAACATCACATTTTAGATGAAACTCAAAACAGTGAAACAGAACTTGTTGACTTTTATGAAAATGAGATTTTGGAATTTTCAATTCATGGTGAAAGTTGAACTTTTAACTGTGTCCAGAAAGAAAATTTAAAATATTAAAGTGTCCCACAGACTAGAAATTGAGCTTCAACCAGCTCTAGTTACTGTGAAAATGGGCCATATCTAAACCTGGAGAGAGAAGGATTCGTATCTGTTCCCAGTTCCCTGAGCTAGCCATCTTCCATCATGCCCATTGTTTCATAAATCATCTACAAAGTGTGCATCTTGAACATACAGACAATATCGTTTGTGATGCTCTAGATGAAACAGTTGGTTTGTAAATCATTATAGTGGCCAGCTGTGGATTACTGGAAGAGCACAGAAGGCTGTGATCTATGTAATTATTTCTCTTTTCCACCTTAGTTCAAAACATCAGCAAGTGTTACTTTTTCTCTCTGCTTCCCCCCCCCCCCGCTTTTATTTCCCTGCTTTGTTTTCTACTCATTCCATTGCACTGGTACTGAGGATGAAGCCATAGTTGATACAACATTGGTAGGCTTTGGGGGAATAACATCAGGTGCTGAATATTCAGTTCTTTTCTCTTCCAGGTAATCACTTGCATTGGGTAGGGTAGTTACTTGCAGCCATGATCAGTCCTGAGCCTGTTTCCACAGCTGTGCCAAATCCCCTATCAAGAGATGTGCCGTGCCAGGGAGGAGGACAAGATTTGGGGGAGGCTGTTCAAGATTGATGCTCCACATCTGTTGTGATCAGCCAGGGTGGCCCAGGGAGGGGAGCAGAGTAGAGGATTTGTTGCTGCAAGAAATGTATATCTTCCCCTCCTGCCCATTGAATGCTGTGCAATGACCATAGGAGATGCTACAACATCAGGCTGCAACAGAGTTGGGGAGCAGCTTTCCAGCTCCCAGTTACTC
The DNA here is from genome assembly GCF_052110815.1 of Crocodylus siamensis. Taxonomy (NCBI): domain Eukaryota; kingdom Metazoa; phylum Chordata; order Crocodylia; family Crocodylidae; genus Crocodylus; species Crocodylus siamensis. The sequence goes on along the minus strand of NC_143409.1, from coordinate 16,893,027 downwards.
TACTGCCTTGAGAGGAGAAGGCAACATTTCTCCTGCCCTGGCCTCCAGGACCTAGCTCAATACTGGGCTCAAGTTTTGCTCCACAAACCAGGTATTTCAATATACAATCAGCTTGATTGTCTTCAGGAGCTAACGAATAACAAACCTGTTGTGGGGTTAGGGGCATGCGAGTGTGCTATGCTTCTGGGCCAGGGCCAGTATCTAATGAGTAAACTCTGATTAGGTGAAATGTGTTATACTGTAAAATGCAGACTTCTGTGAATTGAAAGAAGCATTTTAGTGGATTTATTGTTGCCTTTGATATGCTTTTCATGTGCTCTTGTCAGAAACTGAACTAAAAAAAAAAGAATGCTGCAGTTCAGTGCTAGCCTGTAAAAAACACAAAAATCTGGCACAGAAAGACCTGTCATCATAACTTTCATCATGTTACAAATCCTTATTTTACCACATCTGCTCATTACATGAGACAGACAGGAATTCAGAGCAGCAGAGCTTTTTGGAAATTCTTTGCTTCGGAAGGTAAGAACTTATTAAAAGGTCAAGAAGGGAGGTTCAGAAATTTTCCTGTGGTCTGTTCACTTTATGAATTTTGTAACAGAGACACCAGTGGATTACACTGCTGAATAAATTGAGGGTGCTGGCTAAATTGAAATATATTGAGATATAAGCCAAACCAAATGGAGACCCTAACCCTAGCTTACTCTTTTAATGAATTTTTTTTGTAGAGTGAAGGGGAAAAATGTCAAGTCCATGTTGTGAACACTACAGGGCCAGATATGAATGAAGCTCTGTCACTTCATTGAAGTTAATAGAGCTATGATGATTTATATCACGTGATAATCTGGCTGATAGACTCTTGCTTTGAAACTTTATCAGTCTGTTTGATTAAAGTTGTTAGGTTGGTGTGCACCAGCAACCATAGGTTTTCAAACAGAATGACCTTTACTTCTGTTCTTATTGCTTTGTTTGCTCCCAATGTAAAATAAAGTCCCCCTCAGTTATTTTATTATGGCTCTGCTCTGCTCCAGAGCCTGCAACTAAGCATGGTAAAGTCAAAACAGAAAATGGCTGCTGTCTGCAACAGGGAGGCAGAACTTTTCTTTTTTCTACAGTTAAGAGATACAGTATTGCAAATCTCAAACAAACAAAGTCCCGAAATCGGCTTAAATCCTGATTGATCAAAAAATCATGATTCCCCCTTCCCTTTTAGATTTGCCTTTTGGATTTGGAAGCTTTAGGTGGCCCAACTGTCTTTATACAAACAAAAGATGATCCTATGATTCCAGAAGCTGGGCTCTTAAGAAAAGCACCAAACCTGCAAGTATTGTGAGATTTGATAATGAAACACAAATAGATACAAATACTACAGACCTCAAAAAATGTTGTGTAGATTTTCCCATTAAAATTCTGCTGAAGGACACAATAAATATATGGTAGTCTTAAAACTGCAAGGTAGAACCTTTCCCCCTGTCCCAACTTCTGTATGTTATTTTTGTCATGGCTCAAGGCACTGTACAATGTTTGTTATAAACATAGTTTTAAAATGACTTTTAACCTAAATGTACACCCTATGCTACTGGGCAGATTAAGTGACTTTTTTTCTTGCTGTGGTACCTGCAGCAAAGCCAGGAAACAGAATTTAGACTCCTGTGTCATAGCCACTGCAGCAAGAGCAGCTCTTCTGTGCAGCCTTAGTGGTAGCTATCAGTACTGAAAATCACTGTATTTTTCTTTCTGGTGGGAGAATGCATTGCAACATCTTTAGGATGATTTAACCCTCTCCTAATCTGGACTATGTGGGTATATGCTTGCCTTGGATCAGCCTATTTCAGCTAGTTCTTATTTTATGCTACAACATGCAGTAAAAGCATTTTTTTTTTTTGCTGTTGTTTATTAGTGGGATATGATTCAGGTGACTGTGAAAGAGAGAAGAATGAGTGACTTAGATAAGTGATGCTCAGTGCTATATACGGCCCTGCAGGTCTTGATTTTTAAATGGTAGCTTACGTAGTGCTATGCTGCAGCTGCAATATCCTCTAATAGATAACATATTAAAATGTACAAAGAGAGACATTTGGTATAAATATAGCACACAGCATGTGGCACTGAATAAAACATTTTTCTTCACTCATCAGGGAGGATCATGCATAACTAACTTTCTCTTGGATCTGCTTCACCACTCTGGATTTAGTCACCCCTACTTTGTAAAAAACAAATGGCTTATTCCATCCTTCCACACAGAGAATTCTGTATGGATGCATTTGCTTGCCATCTTCTGCTTACCATATGCCAAATTCTTTCTTCTCCGAGCAGAGGTAATCAGTGGTTAATATAAAGAGGTGCAAAGGAGAATGCAGCCTTCATTCCTTTGCTTTTAGCTAAGAAAATCCCCAGCTTGGATAAGCAGCAGTTCCCTCAGTCTCCTCTCCTTGCATGGTGTCTTGATCTGGTCTGAATTTACTTTAACCACTGGGTGCAGTTCTATTGAAATCAACAGCATGACATCAGGGATGAACTTGGGTTAATTATTATTAACATAATAATAAATATCTGATATTGCAAGCAGTAGGGCTGGAGTTTGGCCTGCTCTAGCTGTCTTATGCCACTTTTGGAAATCAAAAGCCACCATAAAGCTGATGGATCCAACCCTTGAGAATGCCTCTTAATTGGAGAATAGTCAGCTAGTGTAGCTGCCAATTTGTGGACTAGATCTCGAGTCAGTCAGCCCCAGGACAAACAGGGTATCCAAATAGCTTAATGCCAAGTTTGCCTTCCCCTGATCTAGTAAGTAAATTTTTAGAGCTTGGGGGCAGGATTTTTTTTCTTTTTTTAGCAAGGCCCAGCCAAAGAGATCTAGGGAATGCATGGTCATTTAAAAGCCCTGAAGAGTTAAAGCCAGAAGTCAAAACTTGATTTTTTTTCCACTGAAGTCCTTCTTGCTCTGCTGACTAAGATGTAAGAAGATCAAGTGACTTCCTCATATTAATGAGATAAGTTGGGGCTTATTTTAAATTTGGAAAAAGAATCCTGATCATGGTGTTCTTTACTTTGAGTAGCGCCATACCTAGACTCCTGGTGGCCCCAGGCAAACTTTTAGTAGTGGGCCCCCCTTTGCCAGAGAGAATGATTTTGTTGTTGCTGTTGTTGCAAAAGTCTTTATCATGTCTGTCTTGAAATGTCTTGAAATAGTTCTTTCTCAGTTGATAACATTGCAAGTCCCATATATGCACAATATTAAAACTTTTTTCTGCTATTTTTTTTTTTTTTCATTTTCAGGCCCCGTTTCTGTGCAGGCACCCATGCCTGTGTCCAGATCTGACTTTGAGGCCTCCTCTACACACACAAGTTTTACTCCTTTAATTACTAGTCTGGGCTTAGACATACTTCTGTTTTATTCACATATATGAATGTAATTAAATTTTAGTGTGACACACCTTTTATAATGATATATCTTTTAGGGTTGTGCAAAGCTTCGGTTCCTGATTAGATTAGGCAGGGATTTGGCCCGATTCAGTGGCTGAATCTCTGAATGTGAATTGAATCAGAGGACCCTTTAATCTCTCTGAATAGAATCAGAACCCTCTGATTTGAAGAGATTTGGAAAGATTCAGTGATTCGGACATAGATGCAGCTTTAAATGTTTTTTCTACATACCTCGAGGTACCAGGCAGCTCGTGAATGCTGTGATGCTGGGGCACATGGAGTGTCCCACAGAAGCACTCCTGGTCCACTTCTTGGTTTGCTGGGGAGTGCACTGGGGGGGGCTCCCCTATGCCCCCCCAGCTCAGTGCCTCCTGGGTCTGGGGGGCAGCACCCAGGGTCCCCCCGCAGCTGACCACCGAGCTTGGGGGGGGGGGCGGGGACTCAGCATGCTCCCTGGCAGACCCAGAAGTGGACCGGAAGTATTTCCAGTCCGCTTCCAGGTTCACTGCTGAGCATCCGAGGGTCCCCCCTGCACTACTGTGGGATGCTTCATCCACCCCACCATTGCAGCAATCACAAGCCACACTGGTACCTCAAGGTATGTAGAACATTTAAAGCTGTGCCTATGTCCAAATCGCTGATTCTCCAAATCGGCATTGAATCTTCAGATTTGGATTCAGCCAAATTGAATTGGGGACAATGATCTAAATCGATGAATTGAATCACTGTCCCCAATTCAGGCTGAATCCAAATTGAATAGGGCCCACTTTAGACACCCCTAATATCTTGCCTATACCGGGAATTGTACCACTGTGGCTAATTAAAACAAAAACAAAATCATGTCTAACATAGCTTGCTATGATAATACAAAAACTCTGTAAAACCACTTCTGCCTTTTTCCTTGTCTGTAATTCAAAACTGACTTTGGAACGTGATCTCATTTAAAATTTCTGCATTGCATAGATAGGTATACGATGCAAATCATCAGAACTGGTTTATTCCATGTTTAGTTATCTAGGAGATTTGGATGGTAACTATACTTGCCAAGCAGCCTAAATACATGAGCACATATTGTCACTTCTCTGTAAGTACATCCTAGTTCATCTACTGGCAACTCAGTCTGTTCCAAAATACTCTCCTTTTAACTTTCTCTCCAATCACATGTATGTTGTTAAAGGTGCTAACAGTCCAGATGAGCTAGTAAGCAGCACCATCTTGCCTTTAGCTGGCCAAAGGCATAGTCTTTACAGTTGACAAGCATGCACATAAGCTGTTTTTTGTCCAGTTGGCACACATCAGGATAAGGCTTCATCAGCTATAACAGCTGAAGGTGAACTGGGCAGCAACACCCTATTAGTGACCGTTAAGAAGGAACAAAAAGCATGTCCACTGAGATGGGGCAGACTTAAGATGCATTCTGATATCATGTACCCTTTCAGTGCATCCATATAAGTGTCTATGAATACGCCACAGTGGTCCACAAGGGTCTGTGTAATGATGGAGCACTGTTCTTTAGGGGTGCGTGAAGTGGGCCTTATTCGATTCAGATTTGGCCCAAATCGGGGACAGTGATTTGATTCCTTGATTTGGATCACTGCCCCTGATTCGATTTAGCCGAATCGGAATCTGAAGATTCGATGCTGATTCAGAGAATCAGCAATTCAGATATAGACGCAGCTTTAAATGTTTTTTCTACATACTTCGAGGTACCAGCGTGGCTTATGAATGCTGTGATGCTGGGGCACATGGAGCATCCCACAGGAGTGTTGGGGGCGGGGGGGCCCTCCACATGCTTGGTGGTAAAGCTGGAAGTGGACCGGAAGTACTTCCAGTCCACTTCCAGGTCCGTCGGGGAGCATGCCTGCGGGGGCCCCCTGCACCCCCTGCATCCAGTTCAGCAGTCAGCCACAGGGGGACCCTGGGTACCCCTTGTAGACCCAGGAGGCACCAGTTGCCAAGGGGGCATGGGAGGGTGCCCCCAGCACGTTCCTTGGCAGACCTGGAAGTGTACTGGAAATGCTTCTGGTCCACTTCCAGGTCTGCTGCCAAGCGCGCTGGGGAGCCCCTCCCCTCCTGCTTTTGTGGGACTCTCCATGCATTGCAGCATGCATGTGCCACTTGGTACCTAGAGGTATGTAGGAAAAACATTTAAAGCTGTGTCTATGTCCAAATTGCCGAATCTTTCCGAATCGATTCGGAGAGATTAAAGTGTCCTTTGATTTGATTTGGAGATTTGGCCACCAAATTGGTCCAAACCTCTGCCAAATCGAATCAGGGACCGAAACTTCACAGAGCCCTACTATTCTTCCCTGATAATGTATTTGCTTGCTTAAAATGGGATGGGTATATTTGTCCTCTTGATAACACCTCACAGTTGGGGAAGCCCATCTGTTCCAAACCCTACTTCCTTCAGGGGTATTTTCAATTTTGACAAGCCTGGGGAAATAGCACAGTATTAACTACTTTGGAAACTTCAATGACCACTATGCCAACTGACGAGTTTTGTGGGGTTTTTTGTTTTTTTCCCAGCCTCAAACTGATTGCCAACAAATCTGTTGCAGTCTGAGGTTGCCAGTTTCCACAGGGCAATCGTGACATGCTCTTGGACCAGTATTACTTCTTCCACAGGGGTGCTCTGCTGCTCCAGATTCTCGGGTAGCTCCTTGAGCACATCTTTCTTTAGGGAGAAGTTTGGGCCCAGCACTGGTCACTCCGTGTTCCCGTTACTGTGTGCCCCCACCAATGTAAACGTGTGCTTGGTGCACATGAAAAGTAAGTGATTCCCTGTTTAAGGGGGTCATATATCATTAGCAATAGCATCAGCATAGGCCATTTCTGTATGTCCACAGGATCCCATTCAATTGCTGCTGTTGTAGTATTCCTAACCCCGGCAACTGAAGGCTCTGCCAATGTCTCCTAAGAGCAACTAGTGCAGAGGCACAAAACCAAATGGCTACCTCTATCAATACTGGCCAAGTTGTTGTGAGCAGGAGGATTCAAATATAGTGCCAGTAGCTTGGTTACAGCCAAGAAAAAAATCCTTCTTCTTCAATCCCAGGAAGGTTACAATGGAGCAGCATGGCAAGTTGTGATGGTATGGCTCTCCAGAGATGAACTGAGGTAGATGGGCTGAGGTGTCCTTATCTGGAGGGATTGTCTTCCTTCTGACAAGCCCTCCTATTAAGCTAGGGGCAGTTTTATAATCTTTGATACAGTGAGTTCATCTCATTGACTTGGTCACATAGAGTGTTCATAAAACGATGATAGCTCAGTATCTTTTAGAGAAATTTAGACTAGATTCTTGTATAGCAGCTTCTTAGCCATGACTATTTTGATGATGCTTGAATATGTGAGGAGTGTATGAAGGCTGAGTATTAATATGTATTGTGGTATGAAAATAAGCATGTGAAACATCCTTTTCATTTAGAATTCGTGCATCTGTGCTGCCCTAACACATCTCTTAGCTGAAGGAGGATTTTCCCAGGCCATATTGACGTCAGCCCTAAACACGTTTCAGCTTGCAGTATGCTGCTGTGGCTCCTGGAAGAATTTCCTCACATTTACTTTGTCTCTTTTTTCCTTCTGTGGCTTATATATTTTCAGAATGAGGACCTTTATACAACACCTTTTTTTATCTGAAGATCAAGTCATGCCTGGAAAATATTAATTTTAATTAATTAAGTCTTCTAGCTCCCCTGGAGGGTACAGCATTATCCTTGTTTTATACAGAGATAAACTGAGGTATGGAGAGGATAATTGGCTTGCTCAAGGCCACAAAGAAAATCTCTGGCTTGGTTAGAATCCCATTACCAAAATGCTAGACTTGTCCTATAACGGAAGCATGGTTTGATACTTTTTGGCTACAGCCTGTTCAGAAGTTCTCAATTATCTCTGAGGTAGGTAGGTCAGCCTTTTAATAGTCCATTTAGAATTCTTGGGTAAAAATGTTTAATTCAGATATAAAAAGCATCTGTACATTTGATGTACAAATGAGACTGAATAGCTTTGATGAGCATAGTGAATAGTACCTGTAAAACAGGATATGAAAATGTTCTTAGATGTAAAATTGATGGGGTGAACAGCATGAACACGCTTGGGGAATTCTCGAGGAGTTTCTTCCTGTTTGTTCAGATGATCTTTTTTTAACCATATGGATGAATATAAATGGAGATTGATTGGAGTTGTAATGTACCCATTAAGACATTTCCATTGTTTCAGTCTGTAGATTGCTTTCTCAGCAAGATGTGAAGCTGATTTATGCAAAATGAGATGTATGGAAACTTTTGTGGTTTGGTTTATATTGCACTTTATCTCCAGCTTCTCTTCAGGCTTATCTAATTTTCATAAAGATTGTTGGTTTATAGGAATTATGGTGTACAGCATGTAGAAAGCTATTTCAGTCTAAGCTCATGATTACACAGGGAAACATTAATATTCTGAAAGAAAGATGTTCCTGGACAAAAATGTTGCAGCTCTGTCACTTTTTAGAGAATAAAGTTTTCAATATTATTGATTGGTAACTAGGAACTTTCCTAGATGGATGCTGTGCTGTTCCCCCAAGCTTGTCAAAATTGGAACTACCCCAGACTGAGTAGAGGAAAGCTGGATTCACTCAATACCCTTCCAAGTCAATAACTGTAAATCTTGGTTATGGTTACCTTCCAGTTAAATGGTATCTTGCATGAAGGGGCTAGATGGATATCCACACTACCTAGTGATACTGTCCATGAAATTCGCATGTGCAGATCCTGCACTTGCACATGCAGTTTCAGTAGCACATTTATTCATGCTCAGCAAGCTTTTCCATTGCAACCCTGTTTTTTCACTTTCCCTGTTTTTGTGCTAAGGGAAAGAGGTTCATCTGTTTAAGTGCTCTTGGAGTGGAAACGCTTATGGATTGACTGGGGAGGCCAGTCGGATTCAGTTTTACTTTTTCTTGTGGTGTCCTGTCCATACCAATGATATTCTGGGCAGGCTTTTCCTTATAGTAAAGGGACAGTCCATTTTTTGGTGTTTGGGATTTTTTATACTACCCAACTTATTTGCTTCAATTTGCATGATGTTCACCTGTTTTACAGTTTAGTGTTCCTGATCTGTTTACTTAGCTCATTTGCAATTTGGAGCAGGATGTTATATCTTGAATCTGGAAACATTTGCTTTTTGGCTGTAAAAGTAGATTGTCTCTAATTCTGAAGATGGGGAACATGATTCATCATATTGGATAGTCCAGTTGTGTCTGTTCTGTTTTATTTTGTTTTTCTAGTGGAAAGGATGCATCTTCCTCAACATACTGATTTATTTGTATATGCATCAATTTTATATAATATTTTTTTAACTGCGTCTAACACTTAAGTTCTATCTAAAACAGTGATGAATGTCAGAGTGCAAGAGTCAATGTGAGATTTCCTGCAACAAGAATTGTTTGCTGGCTGTATACATTAGCCCCATGTTGTCTGAAAAAAGTTGTGCATAACTGGCAGGGTATTTGTCTTGTGAAAGAACACCGGTATTTGTCTTGTGAAAGAAACTGTGCAGTGTTCTTCCAATGTTGTCTTGGTTGAGAGGAGGGCTGGAGATGCAAGATAGCTTTTAAAAGCTATGTACCTTTTAAAAAATCTAATTACTACTTAGAATAAACTGTAGCATTAGTTATAGTTGGTCCTTTATAAAAAGAATAAAGCCTCACTTAATTGCATTTAAGTGTATCAGACAAAAATGTATCTTGATTACATGGAGAAAGAGCTCGGTCTAATTCTTTTCTTTGGTAATGAGCAAAATTTTTACAGAAAAATTGCATTAGCTTGTGGAGCTGACATCAGCTTCTTCCTGTAGTTGCTTCTCAGTCTTCAAATAGACATTCAAACACCCAAGTGTCATTTAAGCTTTGGATATTTTTCCTTCTAAGACAATGATTCCATGTGCCCAGATTGGAAAGTGTTCCCAGCTTTTGGCTGTCTATATTTTGTGGGGGTGAGGGTGGGAAGCAACTGCATACATTGGCATATGTAGCTCTCCATAGCATAATTTGCAATCAAGTTATTTGAATGAAAGTATTTCAGATTTTTCTTTTTATTACTGTTTGAAAAGCTTGTTTAAATATTCTATCTGGTAATCCAGGAGAGACAAATCGGAGGGATGTGTCCCAAAACACAGTTGGGAAACAAAGGTGCTGAACAGAATTATTTTCTGCAAGATTGAAACCTGGCTGGTTGTGTGAAGTCTAATTTTAGACTGCATTATGCTGCAATATGGTATCAGATTCAAAGAGCAGCAGGTGTCAGAGAATCTGCTCACTGACACTCCAACTTGCAGCAGCAAAGCTTTATTAAATTCATTTTTAAAGCTGCAAATAGGGCTCTGACATGGTGTGAAATTCAGCTAAACTGAACTTCTTCAGTGCTTGCTTTTGCATGTCTTGGGTTTACTATAATCGCCCACTGTGATCTGACTGACCCAGGTTTGGAAACAGTTGCTATTAGCCATAGCTGGAGAAGGCTCTGCTTTCAGATGCAGCCTGCCCTTCCCAGTCGCAAAGAATCCAAAAGGGGAAGAGTTCGTGATACCAGACAGCAGTCTGAACAGATACAAGCTGTGACACCGAACAGAAGGAGACTAAAACAACGTACCTTGTACCTTCATCCCCATAAGTGCTCACATTGACTGACGGTGTATGTTGACTGGGGTGTTTTTTACCAAAAGTTGTTAAAAACGCTTGATGCATAGCTGTACCTTTATAACTTTCTCTGCTTTAGAGGTGTAGCTGGGCTGCCCCTTGGGCGACAGCAGCACTCAGGATGGAGCAGCTGGGAGAGCAGTGCCAGCAGCTGCAAGTTTTGTTCCCCTCACCTTAAGTCAGCCCCCAGGGTGGGTGTCCCAGTTGTCCCTTCTCTCCTATTAGTTACACTACTAGCTCTTTGTTCATTATTGTTTTTATCAGAAATACAGCATAAATTGGCAAAAGAGTTTGTTTGTCAATAATTTAAACTGTTTCCCTGAATGGATCTAGCCATCATGGCAAAAGGACTTTGTCCTGGGGATAGTGAGAAACAGGACCAGGAAGTCCTGCCTGTGGGGCGCGGCATAGGAAGAATCACTAAAATAAAGAAAGAAATGCAAAATAATCCCTTACCTGCAGGAGGAGTGACGCCAGAAGACCGAAGAGAAAAGCCTACATGGTTCACAAACTGCGGCTTTATGCAATTAAGGCTGGCGGGTGACGTCATAAGGATGCACCAGCTGACAGGAATAAAAGCAGCCGCTGGCAGTAGGGAGGTTAGAGCCAGTGAGGAGGCAGAGGCTGTCCGTGCCAGCAATGAGCAGAACTGGCATGAACAGGGAGTGCCTGGATGATGGACAGCTGGGGAAGCAGCGAGAGCTCCCCAAACCAGGGGCACTGAGATCGAACCCCAGGAAGGCTGGAACATTGGGGGTGACTTCCTTCTAGTGTTGTTAAAGAAGTTCGTCAGGGAAGACGCCAAGTGGCGGCGTAGCCAATTTGACCAACGCAAAGAAGAGGTGGAAGTCAACCCCGGGGAAGCAGAAGTCTTCCCACTCGACCCCCCTCTTCCCCCCCCCCCCCGGTACCAGGTCAAGGAGCTGAGCTAGGGGCAGAAGGGAGAGAGGGACCCCACAGGACCAGCGTTGGGGGAGAACTGCCAAGTTCGGGCAGGAAGGCTGGGAAAGCTGACTGGTAGGATACTGGACAGGAAGGCCCTTTTCGGGTCCTTTTTTCCCCCCCTTTTCTTCATTATATTTCTTTACCCCTGCTTGACAGGGGCACCCTTAGTCCCCAAGAAGAGGGCTGACTGGCTCAAAGGGGATCCCAGGCCCAGACCTCAGGCCGGCTAATTATCCTTACCCAAGGAAAAAGGGGGATACCATAGGGCACAAGGAACAGCTACATTGGAGAGGCAGCCATGTCAAAATCTGGCGCCCTGCCAGAGGTGGGTGTAAGGTCGGGGTGTAGGGGAGGTGGAGCCTCATGAACACCCCACAAGTGGAGTGGTCAACCCTGAGGGGAGCTTCAAGGTTGAACCCCACACTGACGTAACATTCAAAGACGTAGCAGGAGAGTTCAGGGAAGACCAGTGGGACAACCGAAGCCCACCTCAGGGAACTGATGAAACTAGAGAGAGTACACCCTCTACTGTTCTGGCCAAGGCGGTCCGTAAGCAGGCATTCGAAGCCGTGCAGGCGCAGACTTCTTAACTGTCTAACTGCATTCTCATTATAGGGACCTACCTAATTCATGGAGGCTGACACTGATTTCATGGTCCTAGAATGGCGTTGGGCGCTATTTTTTTCAGTAAAGCACAGCAGGCTCCTTTGGCCAAGGGGCCCTGGAAGTCCTGCCCCTCCTCAGAGATTGATAAATGGCCATCTGGCAATCTGGGGACAGGTGGGACTTCTGGGACCCCTCAGTCAATCAGGTGTGTGGGGGGGGCCCACCACACTGCTGCAGAAATCTTCTCTCCCGTTTCCTCCCACTTCCCCCCTCCTCCCCCCCGGGCTTCAGGACCCCAGGGCTTCCCATCTATGTTTGTAGCACTTGCTTCTTTTCCCCCAGCCCCCGTTTTCCTGCTTTTTCATGGAGACCTACTACATTTGTGGTTTCTGCAAAAATCATGACATTGTGAATTTGGTAGGTCCCTACTCATTAGAGTTTTTACCAGCATAGGCATGTGATATTTTCTCTGCCACATGCTCATAACTCACCTAGCTATACTGATGAAAGTCTTAAGTGTGGAACGAGTCCTAGAAAACTGAACTAGTTGTAGGTGAACCAGATTCAGTATTCAGTGCATCCACACTAGCCAAGTTGGGCTACCTGAAGAAACTTTACACTACTGTGTGGGGTTTCAGAATGCCAGATTTCTTTGGCATAGATGAGGCTGAAGGACAGTGAAATACAAGGTGGCATGTGCCTGTGGCACCCATGCATGTCTGATCCCAGGGGGGCTGTGAAAGTTTGCCCTTGCTTTCTTTTTGTAGTTGGCAGGCAAGGACTGGGCCTACGCCTACTCCCCTGCGCTTCCCCAGCTGCTCTCAGGGAGGGCTGAGTCTGTGTTTTCCTGCCTTCCCTTCCTGCTAGTGCACTTACCTCTTTAGGGCAATGCTCCACCGCGGTGGCTGTTCATTTATGAACCAGGCACAGAAGCCTGTGAAAGAGATTCAGCTTCATCGCACAGTCAGAGTAAACAGCACAGAGGGGGAAAAAAGACACTCCTTTGTTTAATTGTATATGATCTAGGAAAGTTTTAAAGAGATGAAGAGATGAGAACAGGGATTTTTTAATGCTGCTTGTTCTGTCTGTGCAGTGAAGCTGTAGCAGTGGAGAATTTTTTTTTTTGTCCTCTGCAGAGAGCCCAGCAGCCAGAGTAATAGGGTCAGTGTTATGAGAAGAATTGTTGTTAGTGTGGGACAGGCAGGCTGTGCTGGCTGGGTTTAAAGAGCCTTGAAAGTGTTAGAAAGCGGCAGAGGAGATCAAAAAGGCATGGGCTGTGCTCAGAGAAGTCGGCGGAATTCATTTAGAGAGCCCCCTCGGACAAAACAGCAGCAGGTGAAGATGGAGCTTTATACACATTGCATATGATCAGCTGGGCAGCCGTGCCAGGCCTGGGTACTCTCAGAATACAAATAAAATTGGAACATGCCTGCTGTGAATTGTGGGTTTCTTTTTTCTTTCTTTTTTTTTTAATAGATTTCATAGATTTCATATTTCATAGATTTCACAGACATTAGGGCTGGAAGGGACCTCGGGAGATCGAGTCCAGCCCCCTGCCCAAAGGGCAGGAAGTCAGCTGGGGTCATAGGATCCCAGCAAGATAAGCATCCAATTTACTCTTGAAGGTGTTCAGTGTAGGTGCTTGAACCACCTCCGCTGGCAGACTGTTCCAGACCTTGGGGGCTCGGACAGTAAAGAAATTCTTCCTTATGTCCAGCCTGAAACGGTCTTGCAGGAGTTTGTGACTGTTCGACCTCGTCATCCCTTGGGGCGCTCTGGTGAACAAACGTTCCCCCAGATCCTGGTGGTCACCCCTGATAAACTTATAGGTGTCCATCAGATCACCCCTGAGCCTGCGCTTTTCCAGGCTAAAGAGTCCCGTGGCTCTCAGCCTGTCATCGTAAGATCTGTTTTCCTGACCTCTGATCATGCGCGTGGCTCTCCTCTGGACTCTCTCAAGCTTCTCCACATCCTTTTTGAATTGTGGAGCCCAAAACTGGACACAGTACTCCAGCTGCGGCCTCACCAAGGCCGAGTACAAGGGGAAAATTAATTTTAATTTTAATTTTTTTCAGACTTTTCCTGTCTTTCTCTGAGATGGCTCCATATCTGATGTAACACAGTGCAGGGGAATAAAATAAACCAGGGCATATTTTTATAGTGGTGCATTTGCGTGAGTGGTGTATATTCACAAAGTGCGTCCTTGCTGTAAGTCAGAGGCCTCTTTGGCCAATCAGATTGCTGTGCTCAGCCAAGGCATTTAGAAACAAAGAATAGTAAATGGACATAAAAGCCTTCAGCGAGGAAAGGGAGGATTAAACCTGTGGATGACAGACTGCTTCCCAGGTTGGCTGCCTGATTGTTGTGGTACTTGCAGTAGAGGAACACCCTGCAAAAGACTTCCTGCAAGTAAAGATTAATTTATTCCTGGGGCTGGCTAGGTTTTCCTTGGTGAGGGACATACGAGGTCTGAGAGTAGAGGACAAAGTATAGCTATAATGCTTTCTTGGCTGTGTCTGGCCTTAAAGGTTCTCATAAGGGCTGGGACTAGCTAAGTTATGGAGATGATCCATCCATACTCATTCTCAGGGTCATACCCAGGGATTCTGGTTTTCTCTGTTAAAAAAATAAAAAATTCTCTGATAATTGCCCCCTTTGCTCACCAGGATGCAGGTCCAACTGCAGCTGCTTTCCCCTGCCTCCCACTTTGTGGTGCTGAGCAGCCCTGATATGCCAGTGCCCTGCCCATGCCAGTGCCCCTCACTACTCGCCCACAACCCCATGGATTTTCTCCTTAAAACAAGAAAATCTGGGTTTTACTGTGTTTTTCCATGGTGAATGAAAAACCCAGATCCCTGGTCATACCACTATGAGGTGGGATTACAAGAGGAGTGACATCTTTGACACCTGGAGATTCCCCCCTCCTACCTTTTACTGCTCCTTTCTACTAGTGAAGTGGCACAGAGAAAAGGTGACCATATATCCTGGATTTCAGAGGCTGGTCCTGGCCAGCTATTGAGAACTATAATGGGCATCTTGGAAATGCAGGGACGTGGGGCACAATCTGCCTAGGAGTCGCAGCAGCACAGAGTGCCTCGCAGGCAGGTGGGCAGAGACTGCTGCCTGCATAGCACGCAGTCCCACCTCTGCTGACTTGTGAGATAATTAGGGGAGAAATGTCCCTGATTTCCCAAATGATGTCCTGGAATTCTGTACGATCAGCCTACACAGAGAGGTTCTCGCAGGCCCAATAAAAGGGACCAGTGGGTATATTTTTGGAGGGCTCCTGACCTAATGCATCAAGTAAGTAGTATCGTTGTAGTTTGAAGATGGGACACGCACACAGCCATAGTTGGGGTTGGAATCTGACTTCCCTGAAGAAGCTCTGTTCTTTATGACTGTTCCCCTAATACAGTTGCCTAGTCCTCTCTAACGAGCTTGGAAGACCAGGACTTTATGCTCACTCCACAGTCACGACCCACGTAAGTTCAGAAATATCAGTTGGTTTTTTGGTCGCCTCTTCTAATATTTGAAATAGGAATGCAGTTTCAGTAGAGGAGGATTTACACCCCTTGGTAATATGCACATTCAAGGGAAATGCCATGCCCCGTGGTTTTTCATACAATATTTTGGGAGTGCCTTTTTTCCTGCAGAAACAGCACAGGACTAGAACTGGAGCGGTACAGAATTTCTCTCATTTGGGTTTTTATTAGAAATCTGAAACTTGGGTCAGGCAGCCTTGCCAGTCTATGGGCAAATGTGGACACATTTGTGATTCCAAATGCAAACCTCCTCGGCGGTTCAACAAGGTGTTGACTCCAACCCAGAAGGACTCTGGTTGTTTGATTAGGTTTCTGGGTTCAAGTGAAACTGAAGACTGCAGCCAAAGCCCTAAGCGCATGCCTAATAGTATAACGCGAGTAACTTGTTTTACTTCAGTTGGACTCTGTGTGTGCTTAAGTTAAGCACGAGTTTAAGAAACCTTCTGAATCAAGGGTCAAATTCTGAGAGAATCCTTCAGAATAACATTTGTGTCACACTTTTTATCCATCCTGGAATACAGGCTATATTAGATTACTTACTAAAGTCAGGAGCAGAACCTGACAAACACCCACAGTCCTCTTGAAATACAATTTAATCTGCATTGTTAGACAGGGTCGCTGAATGGATGTATTCAATAAAGCATTCATTCAAGGTTTTACTGCCATTCTAACACGTACAACTGCTGAATGCATTTGTCTACAGTATATTTTGATTCTGTTCATGATTTTTATTTTATTTTTTTAACAAGAAAATAAGATTTCAGACTAAATGCCTCATCAGCATGCTGGAGATAGGGACTGGAGCTATGTAGTAAAATTCTTGGCACTGCTGTTTTGATTCAGAAATAATAAATGTCATAGCAGTACCTTTTTAGGCCTTATGTGAAGGAAATCTGTGACCTGCATTTGAAATTTTAAGCGTTGGTTTCTTCACCCTATCTGGCTCCTCCCTCCCTCCTCCTCCCCACCCCCTCATATTTTAAAGTGGCATACAAAGGTGTTGAAGGGCTTTTAAAAATGTTATTTTTCTATTTTTTCCCTTAAAATAATGGGAATGCCAAGTATGAGGTTAGGGGGGTTATTTTTTTGTTAGATCGCACATTGGGGATTTCTGAGCAGTGAAAGCAAAGTGTAGTTGAGGGAATCTGAGGTGTTGAGTCTTTGTAATAAAGACATGCTTATTCCTAAGTGTTTAGTTCCAGTGCCCAGCAGGCGGGTATTAGCAGAATAAACAAAATACAGAGTTTGAAACAGTCTAAAATTTCTGCCTTTTCTCAATGTGCTGCTTAAACCTTTTTGTGATGTTAGAACAGAACTAGTTCTCTAGCTATAATAGAGTCTGAAGCTTAATGCAAAAAGACATGCAGAAATACATTTTTCCTTCCTTCTAACTGATCGGTGACTTGTTAGTAGGGCCGTGCTAAACAGCACTGCTTCATTTCGACTTCCGTTTTGAAGGGGCAGTGTTCAGTTGTGTTGTTTTAAAGCGCTGTTCCATTTCCTTTCGTCAAAGCTGTTTGGGGGTTTTGCCCATAGGCTATAATGGGGAATCACAAAAATGCCTATAACTTTGTCATTTCTTGCCTGATACAGATGAAAATTGCAGGGCTGGTAGCCGCTTCTGAAGGCATGAAGCCTGCCAAGTTTCAAGGAGATAGGTATAGGCTTTTTTGTGAAACTGCACCTCAAACTGTTCAAAGCAAAACTCATACCACTTGCCAGCAGCGGCAGCCTGCTGTCATCCTACATGCAGATCCAGGGGCTGTGGCCCCCAGGAGAAGTTGGGCACAGCCTTGCAGCCCTTCCTGGGAGCTTGGACCCCTGGATCTGCATGTGGGATGACAGCAGGCTGCCGCTGCCAGGTGGGGCCAGCACCAGCACTGAGTGTTTCTCAGCGTGAGCTGCGCTGGACAAACTCGGGTGTTGGCACTGGCCCCAGCCAGCAGTGGCAGAATGCTGTCATCCACATGCTCCACAGCCAGTGAGTGCAGAGCTTGGGGCCTCTGAGGGCTCATGGCAGAGCCCCCCTGCACAGTGGAGGGAAGCAGGGATTGCCCACCACCTAGCACCTGCACCATTGCATGGGTGCGGTGTGGCTCAGGGCGCCACGCAGTCTTCAGCAGATGGGGTGGCTCCAGCAGTGAAAAGGAACTCCCAGTTAAATCCCCCAGCGCTCTGATCATTCACACAGCTCTTTCTGGGAGGCACGGTCCATGGATAGGTGCACGGGGTTTCACAGTTTCTAGGGTCGGAAGGGACCTGAGTAGATCATCTAGTCTGACCCCCTGCCATGGCAGGAAAGGGTACTGGGGTCAAACGACCCTGGCAAGGTGTACATCTAGCCTCCTCTTAAAGACCCCCAGGGTAGGGGCCAGCACCACTTCTCTTGGAAGTTGGTTCCAGACCCTAGCCGCCCTGACCGTGAAGTAGCGCCTCCTGATATCTAGCCTAAATCTACCCTCTGCCAGCTTGGGACCGTTATTCATTGTCACTCCTGGCGGTGCTCAGGGGAACAGGGACTCCCCCAATGCCTGCTGATTTCCCCCATGACTAGTTTGTAACAGGCCACTAGATCCCCCCTCAGCCTTCTCTTGTGGAGGCTGAACAAGTTCAGGTCCCGTAGCCTCTCCTCATAAGGCCTGCCCTGCTGCCTGATCATGCGAGTGGTCCTCCGCTGGACTCCCTCCATGTTGACCACATCTCTCTTGAAGTGCAGCGCCCAAAACTGGATGTGGTACTTCAGCTGCAGCCTGACCAGTGCTGCATAGAGGGGGAGGATCACCTCCTTGGACCTGCTCAAGATGCATATGTGGATGCATGACAAGGTACGGTTGGCCTTCCTGACTGCATCCCCACGCTGCTGGCCCATGTTCGTCTTGGAGTCAATGATGACTCCAAGATCCTTTTCCGCCTCCGTGCTGACAAGAGGGGAGTTTCCTAACCTATAGGTATGGAGCCAGTTGTTCCTCCCCAGGTGCATCACTTTGCACTTGTCAGTGTTGAATCCCATCCTATTCTCATCCGCCCACCCTTGTAACCTGTCTAGGTCTGATTGTAGCCTGTTGCTTCCTTCTAGTGTGCCCATGTCCCCCCACATCTTAGTGTCATCAGCAAATTTGAACAGGGTGCTTTTATACCCTCTCATCCAAGTCACTGATGAAGATGTTGAACAGTGTGGGCCCGAGGACTGAGCCCTGGGGAACCCCACTTCCCACATCCCTCCAGGTTGAAAATGACCCATCCACCACCACTCTGGGTGTGGTCCTCCAGCCAGTTTGCGACCCAGTTGATTGTGTGGGTGTTGACACCACAGTCCCCCAGTTTCTTAATGAGAACAAGGTGAGAGACAGTGTTGAAGGCCTTCTGAAAGTCCAGGAAGACTGCTACCCCTGCATCAACCGGCACCATACCTACAGGTTAGGGAACTCCCCTCTTGTCAGCACAGAGGCAGAAAAGGATCTTGGGGTCATCATCGACTCCAAGATGAACATGGGCCGGCAGTGTGGGGAGGCAGTCAGGAAGGCCAACCGCACCTTGGCATGCATCCACAGATGCATCTCGAGCAGGTCAAAAGAGGTGATCCTCCCCCTCTATGCGGCACTAGTCAGGCCGCAGCTGGAGTACTGCGTCCAGTTCTGGGCGCCGCACTTCAAGAGGGATGTGGTCAACATGGAGGGGGTTCAGCGGAGGACCACTCGTATGATCAGGGGACAACAGGGCAGGCCCTATGAGGAGAGGCTATGGGACCTGAACCTGTTCAGCCTCCAAAAGAGAAGGCTGAGGGGGGATCTTGTGGCCTCTTATAAACTAGTCAGGGGGGATCAGCAGGCATTGGGGGAGTCCCTGTTCCCCTGAGCACCACCAGGAGTGACCAGGAATAACGGTCACAAGCTGGCAGAGGGTAGGTTTAGGTTAGATATCAGGAGGCGCCACTTCACGGTCAGGGCGGCTAGGGTCTGGAACCAGCTTCCAAGAGAAGTGGTGCAGGCTCCTACCCTGGAGGGGTTTAAGAGGAGGTCAGATGCACATCTTGCTGAGGTCGTTTGACCCCAGTACTCTTTCCTGTCATGGCAGGGGGTCGGACTAGATGATCTGCTCAGGTCCCTTCCGACCCTTGAAACTATAATGATTTGGTGATCTGATCATAGAAGGCCACCAGGTTGGTCTGACAGGACCTGCTGCTAATGAACCCGTGTTGGTTGCCCCTAAGCATGATCTCCCTTGCTGGCCCCTTGTGGATATGTGCCAGAATAATTCTCTCAAAAAGCTTGCCCAGGATTGAGGTAAGACTAACTGGCCTATAGTTTCCCGGGTCCTGCTTCTTCCCCTTTTTGAAGATGGGAACCACGTTGGCCCTCTTCCAGTCCTCCGGCACCTCACCAAAGCACCACGAGTGCTCGTAAAGCCGTGCCAGGGGTCCCGCAATGGCCTCTCCTAATTCCCTCAGTACTCTAGGGTAGAGATCATCCGGACCAGCTGACTTGAATACATCCAGTCCCTCCAGAAGTTCCCTAACTAGTTTCTCACTAACCCTTGGCCTAGGTGCGCCTCCCCTGGGGCTTGAGGGGGGGGCCCAGTGTGGGGGTGACTGTTCCGGTCCCTGCTTAGGTAAATGGAGGCAAAGAAATCATTAAATATGTTGGCTTTGTCATCTGGTGTGACAACCAGATTTCCTAACGTGTTCTGCAGGGGCCCCACATTACCCGGGACCTTCTTTTTGCCCCCTATGTATTTAAAAAAGGACTTCTTGTTGTCCAATAGGCTGCTGCTGCCAGCTGGGGAAATAGCCTGGAGCTGCTGCCATTCCCAGCTGGCAGCAGCAGCCTGTTGTCATCTTGCATCATTTGGGGACCTATGCCCCTGGGAGGAGCTGGGGGAAGTGATCAGAGAGCTGGCGGAAAGATCGGGGAATTGAGGAATCGAACCAGGAACTAGGGGAGTGTTCAGAGACCTGAACTTTCCCCCAGCTCCCGGGTTGAGTCCCCAGCTCTCTGATTGTTCCCCCAGCTCTTCTCAGGGGGTGCAGGCCCCCAGATACGTGTGCCAGGTTTCAGCAGGCTGCTGCAGGCTGGAGCCTGTGGCAGCATCATGGTCTTCCCAGTTGGCTGCTGAAACCCCGCGTGCAGATTGTAGGCCTGCGCCTCCCTGGGCAGAGTTGGGGGAAATGATCAGAGAGCTGGGGAATCGAGCCGGGAGCTGGATGTCAGTATCAGGTTAGTCCTTCCTCCCTCTCCTTAGTTTCTGTTTAGCTGCAAGCAAGCCTGGCTTTGAAACTTGAAATGTTTTGAGTACCCTCATTTAGTTTCAAAGCCTTTCATTTAATTTCATTTTGATTTCTCTGTTTTGAGCTCGAAACAAGTTGAAACAGCTTCAAAATGAAATACCTGCTGAAATTTTGCGCAGCCCTACTTGTTAGGACATCTCTATACATCATACAGAAGAAAAAAAGCCTTTCCCACACCCCACCCTTTCTTGCCAGATCTTTCCTTAAAAGGTGAGTGGCATCTCTGAGTTAGGAACAAAGTGGCACGGATCTACTCATTGTTCCCATATTCTCAGTATAAAGAAGCCAGTGGTTTCACAGTTCACATTTGCCGGGGTTTATAATGATTTATATGATACAGTAGACACACAACCATGTTAATCACACAACCCTGAGCATTTATGTATGGTAGGAACTTCATATATGAAATAACATAGATCTCTTCTGGGTTATTATACACACTTTATATGCTGAAGGTCATGTAATAGCAGAATAAAGAAAATTGATTAACCTGTTTGGACCATTAAAATGATAATGATGTTTTAATTAAGTCAAATCTTGTGGTAGAATCATATTCGCAGATGGGAAGTAGAGTCAAATGATGTAGATAAGATGGGCAAATACATGAAGTGTGTGTGTGCAGTTGCATACTTTGAATGTTTGATTTCAATACAAACAGGTGCTTATTATAGAAAGACTACAGTATCCACCCACTTTAATTTTCATTTCCATTTATTGCTGTGAAATGTACACGGTTCTTTTTTGCCATGTGGATGTTGCTGGTGGGTCTGAAACTCTATAGGCGTGGCAGATATACAGTGACTACCTAAGCCCACAAATGCTAATAAGGAGAATCAATATAGTTTGGTCACCCATCATTCTGTGTTTAATTAGGGATTGGAAGCAGTAGGGATTCTACAGATGATTCTCCTGTTCCTGCAGATTCATTGGGTTTGCTCCATTACACAGATATAGCAGGCTGATATGGCTGATAGAATAAAACTGTATGATGGATTTTTGTAATGGCACAATTGCTGCTGGCTGTGCTAATGACAACGCGCTGGGAATATGAGAGCACAAAGACACTGCAGGTCTGCTGTTTCACAGTGGGAGCTCCTTTCTTGAAGATAAGCTTGTGATTGTGCAAAACTTGGCCCAAGAAGCGGCCTTTTCCTAGTAAGGAAATCAGTTCCCTGCGCTAGAAAAACAGCACCTGTGAAATTCTATTTTATTTGGCAAATCTCAGTAATCCAAAGAATGCAAGTGTCTTAAAAATAATGTGCTGCTTTAAGGAGCTCAGGGTGGGAAACAGTTAAATATGCCCCGTTACAATTTTGAGATGTAACTGAGCTGCTGGATTGTGGTAATCTAGTCATTCAGATGCTGAAGTTGTTAATGATTTGCCTCTGTGGATGTGTTTAGACCTCAGGCTGTCATCAGCTCTGAAGGAGACCTTGAAGATCAAAAAGGGTTTCGGTGTACAGTAGTGTCAAAGACTGCTATTGTATGCAGCATAAGCCTTCAACATTGTCCTCCAATAGTATCTGACCATATCTGTACACATCATTATCTTGATTAGGGAGGACAGAAGGTTTTTTGTATAATTACACCTACACTGTTGCAATCTGATATTGTATCCAGGTGGAATGTCTCCATAATGAATTACTTAAAGAAAATAATGTATTGATTGACTTGAAGAAATATGGAACTGAAGCGATGGAAATGATAAAATCTGTCGTTCCTTCCCTTTAATTGCTGCATCAGGCAAGCAGGGGGTTTTGTGCATGCAGGTAATTTCTATGTAATTTCTAATAAGCTATGAATGTTAGCATACTAAGCTATTGGCATGAGATTCTTGCTCATATAAAAATCTGTGCATCTCATTGCGATGTGCTGTCTGACATTAAACAAGGGAAGTTCTACCAATTATCAGACATGGCAGCTAGACTTAAAATACAGAGGGCAAAGAAAATCTATAGATACTTGGGTCATGGTCAAAGACTAAGAAAGATCCCCCTGCAGTGTTTATGCTAAGGAAGCATCCTATGAAATTTCAGTCCGTTTCAGAAATTGAAACCAAAATGCAACATGCTACATAATAAGGGAATGAGATTTGGAAGGGGGCTTGAGAGTTTCTGAGATGATGCAGGTGCAACACTTGTAGTAATTTTGATGGTGGAAAGAATAGTCCAGATTTGTATAAAAGCAATTTCAATTTTATATTAGGAAAATATTTAGTTTGGTCCCTAAGGAATACATGGAAACAGGTCTCAGGAAGATTGCAAAGCCACAGGGTATTCAGCATAAATGTAGAAGGCAGAGTAGGTATGCATTCAGCATGTGCGAAGTGGCTAGTATTTGCTTCAGATTTGGGTTTGGTCATTTCGGGGAACAGTGATTCGAATCACTGTCCTGAATCAATTCGGCTGAATCTCTGAATTACACAGGCTCCATCCCCGGCCCAACCCCAGCTCCTGGCTCTTTGGGGGTGGGAAAAAAAAAAGCCCCCACTCGCCCACTGCTGCCAGGCGGGGTGAGATCCCTACTGCCCTACTCTGCATGGGGGGCTCTGCTATGAGCCCCCAGAAGACCCGAGGCTGCTGCAGCAGCCAGTGATTCCAGGGTTTTGGCGGGTTTTCTCTGTGTGTGTGTGTGTGTGTGTGTGTGTGTGTGTGGTTTTTGTTTGTTTTTTTTAAAGGGCCAGGAGCTGGGGTGGGGCAGCCATGGGGGGGCTGGAAGAGTGAACGGGGGTCATGGGGCTCATGGCAGAGCCCCCTACGTGGTGTGGGGCAGCGGGGATCACCCCCCCTGCCTGGTAGCACCTGGTGAGCGGGGGCTTTTTTTTTTTTTTTTTTTTTTTTTAAAGAACTGGGAGCTGGGGGGGTGTGTGGGGGGGGTAGAGGGCTGGGGGAGCAGGCAGGGGATGGGGCCTGGCAGGGGTCCCCACTATGGTCCCTTTCCTCCTGCCAGCCTCCCCTCCCCTCCCACACCCCCTACGTACCAGCATGGAGTCAGGTCCAGCTCCCTGCTGCAGGGGGTGGGGACTGCCCGAATCTCTGAAGCTCTCTGAATTGATTCGGACCTTTTAATTGGTCCCCTGATTTGATTCGGATTTGGAGATTTGGCCACTGAATCAGGCCGAATCTCCTCTGAATTGAATCAGCCCCCAAAGCTTTGCACAGCCTTAGTATGCACCTATATAGACTGAGTCAGAGATGTATGAGTTTTCATGAGCAAATGCTCAGTTCATCAGAAACTTGGAAAAAGAAAGGTGGTGGGTCACACTGCAGGTAGGTATCTCTCATCTGGACTGTGCAGGAGGCCAGAGTGCAAAAGAAGAGAAGCAAGGAGGAGGAACGAAGATTTTAAAAAATGTGGGATTAGTTTCCTTGCAATTAAAACATCTTTCATGGCAATTTCCGAATTTCACCATTTCATGCATCATTTTCCACACAGGAATAATTGTAAATAATAAGTGTGTGACACAGGCAAGTGTGGGCCCAATGTCAGAGTGGGTGGGGTGGAGTGGAGGGGAATGGTCACTGGAAAGACAGCTTTGGAGCCATGTGACAGATGTTTGTCTGGTGGCAAACTGCAGTGTAGCCAGGCACTGAGACCATCAAACTGTTTTCATCTAGGTCACTGAACAGGCTTCCCAGGGAACTGATTACCAATTTAAGCTTGAGAGGAAAGTTGGTTGCAAATTTTTTGTGCTTAGTGGATTGCTTTAGATACAAAATTCTGCCATAACCAATCATTTCAGTAACCCAATCTCTCAATGGCTGCCTATTACAAAAATCCTGTATTTCAAGCAAGATACAGGTACTTCCCACCACTCAGTATTAACTGCAAATAAGTACCAGAAGTGTTGCCAAGTCTGTGGGTTTTCTCTAATCTGAAGAGCTTTTCAGGGCTGTTTTTTTCAAAGCCATGTATAGTGGTATTTACAGTGCAAAGAAACACTTCCCAGTGAGATGGGTTTGGCTTGGCACCTACTGGTCTGACTCACTTATGACTTACCTGGTTCCACTGCTGCCAGTGCATCACAAGGATCCCAGTTTGAGTCTTGGCTGTGGTATTTTGCAGATTGCAGAGCTCAGCTACCAGATGGGGGACTCTAAATCTGCTTTGTCTGGCCAACAGTTGGCAGACAGAGCGCCACGACTGTTGGCAGCCAAAAAATACTGAAAATCACTCAATCAACATAATTCACAGAGCTTTGTAGCAGGACTGCAGTTCTACCCGGCAGTTTGAATGCCAGGCCAGATACAGAGCTATAGAAAACACTGATGGTGTTTGGTTACTCTGAGGACCCTCTCACAGATAGCCCCTGCTGCCAATCGCAAAGGAATTTGGTGGTGTACTTATACAGGAAAAACGTGAATTACTCTGCCACCAAATAATCCCTGTTTTGTTTACAGGCAGAGGTCAGGGCTAAAAGCTGTTTCTGATCCCTTTAGGATGCTGCCTTGGAGCATTCTGAGCACAAAAAACACATTAGCTGGCTAGCTTCCTTCCTTAATTACAGTTTCTTATAGTTATAAAAGGTTGACCTGATGCCAGGGGAGAATAATAAACAAATTTTAATTTTTTTGTGGGTAAATCTGGGAAAATACTGGAAAAAAATCCTCACAATCATTCCTTCAGTTAGAAGAAGTTGGATCTATTTGGATGCCGTTTCCAACCCGGGTTAACTTTGCGTGCTCTGTTTTATGGTGATAGACATTCAAAACCCCTGTGAGACTTTGAACAAATGTTCACGTAGATCCTGGCAAAGAAGAAAACCATGTTAATATTAGTGTGCTTTCATGCAATATCATTCAAATATGCATTTGTCCTTGAAGAGTTCAAGTGCCTATGATTAATCCTGTCTGTCAGTTGGAGTCATTCGGTCAGAGATAAGTGACAGCTGACCAAAAAAATCAGGTGAGTAGAGAGCTATAATCAGTGGCTAACGGGGGTGGGTAATAGTGTGAAGCTTGTGGGCAACTCTTAGATGGGAAAACATTGACACGAGCCATGCATGTAATAACAGTAAAATGAATACAATTTTGAAATCTGTTCATGAGCAGGTGAAATATAGACACATTTCCATCACCAGAATCTCATTAGTTTTTATTTTCACTTATGCCTATGAAATATCCAGTTCCTAGCTTTTCATGGACTCGTATCAACCTGGAGACATTCTCTAGGTATTCTGTCCAAACTCTGGCAGAGAAACCCTTGTTCTACTGAAGGCAATGGGATTTCTGCCACTGATTTAGGTGGGGCTCAAAATGTTACCCTCGGGGTTTAGTTTTAAAAGTCCAGTCAGTT
Organism: Crocodylus siamensis; assembly: GCF_052110815.1. Taxonomy (NCBI): domain Eukaryota; kingdom Metazoa; phylum Chordata; order Crocodylia; family Crocodylidae; genus Crocodylus; species Crocodylus siamensis. Next base: position 16,867,259 of record NC_143409.1, on the reverse strand, counting down.
GAACAAGATTTAGTCTGTCCCAGATTTCTCTTACGTCCTTCTGGCATCACCTAGGCAATCCAAGCACCAAAACACCCGTGTGTATCTAGTTTCCACCTCCAAATTACAATCCAAGATAAAAGAACTTGTAATGCAGTGTGAACAGTTGTAATGGATGCTCATTGTACAAGGGTCAAGGGAAGTGTGTATTCTCCTCTAATCAGCTCTGGTGAGGCCACTCCATCAGGAGTACTGTGGTTAGTTTTGGGCCCTCACTACAGAAGGGATGGGGACAAATTGCAGAGAGCCCAGTGAAAGAAATGGTTTCGGGGCTGGGAGACATGACTGGGAGGAGAGGCTGAGGGAACTGGGCTTATTTAGTCTAGAGAAGAAGAGACTGAGAGGGGATTTAATAGCAGCCTTCAACTACCTGAAGGGGAGTTCGAAAGAGGATGGAGTTAGGCTTTCCTCAGCCGTGGCAGATGACAGAACAGGAACAACAGCCTCAAGTTGCAGCAAGGGGAGCTTAGGTTAGCTACTAGGAAAACCTTTCTCACTAGGAGGGTAGTAAAACACTGGAACAGGTTACCCACAGAGGTTGGGGATTCTCCATCCCTGGGGGTTTTTAAGACCTGGCTAGATAAAGCCTTGGTTGGGATGAGCTAATTGGGGATTGTCCTACTCTGAAGTCCCTTCCAGCCTTAATTTTTCTATTATTCTATGATTTGTATGCAAGACAACTACCTGTTTGGTACAAATTTTGTACCAAATGCTATTTTTCTAGAAACTGAATGAAAGAAGGGGATAATAGAGGTCTCAAAATGCATACTTTGTGGGTCAAAGCAGGTTGGGGATATTTTTTTTATCATTGCTATAATTGTGTATGCCTAGTAGTTTTACAACCATATTGTTATAGACAATGACTTACATGATGCACAAAGTACTGTCTTTGCTTATAGGTCAGAAGAAGGCCCAAATTCTGATGTGGAGGAAAGTGTGTATATTCCTCAGACCTGTTTTATAGAAAGTATTTTATATACAAGTAGCCTTGCAGATTCCTTATAGAACTATTTTGTAGTATACCAGACTGAATAAATCTTTGCAAGCATTCTTATAGAATCAATCCCAGACTTAATTCAATAGCTATTAGTAATGAAACATACATGTAACTTTATAATTCTGCCAGCTGGCTTATGTAGCATTCTTCCATCATCTAGAGAAGGAGGGCATTTTTCAAATTTTTAAATGAATATTAAACCCTATAATTAAGTTATAGAGGCAGTATGGTTTCATGACTTACAGACTACGGCTGGATTGCAGAGGAAAGCTACTCTTTTTTTTTTTCCTGACCAACAGGATCATCACAACAAAGCTTAGGTCATCGTATGAGTCCAAGTAGGCATAGAAACCAGCCTGACATGAAATCTGAGATCTTGCTGTATGGGCATGAAATGGGTCAAGAGCCTCCATCAGTCTGTGAATTCATGTGAAAGGATGAGGACCTGAAGTAGCTTTCTGTGGTTTGAATTATGGTGCCATATTTCAGTGTTCTCTCCCCAGCAGCTAATGCTGCCAAATCCCTCTGTCAGTGCAAGCTGTATCTCTAGTGCCTTGTTCTTTGTAGCTATATTTTTGTGTGTGCAGACAATGTGTAAGTTCACATCATGGTGAACTTCACATAACTTGGTTTCTTTTTATGACCAGGTCACAGAATGCTTGGATGAAGGAATAGAGGTAGAAATTATTTACTTAGATTTTGAAAAGGCCTATGACACAGTGTTGCACCCAGTTCTTATAAATAAACTAAACAGTTGCAATGTAGATTATAACGCTGTCCGGGGGGGTGGAAAACTGGCTTATGGGATGCGCTCAGAGAGTGCTGGTGGATGGGTCGGTTTCTACCTGGAGAAATGTGGGCAGTGGAGTCCCCGAAGGCTCTGTCCTGGGACTAGTACTATTCAATAGCTTCATTAGTGACTTGGACGAGGGAGTAGAAAGCGCCTTGTCCAAGTTTGATGATGACACCAAACTACAGGGGGAGGTAAACAAACTAGAGGGCAGGGAGTGAATGCAGGTGGATTTGGACAGGTTGGGGAAGTGGGCGGAACAGAATAGGGTGCAGTTTAACAAAGATAAGTGCCACGGGTGGCGCCGGGGGGGGGGGAATCAACACTCCTACAGCCTGGGAAGCACCATTCTAAGTAGCGCAACTGCGGAAAGGGATCTCAGAGTCTGAGCCAACTCCAAAATGAACATGAGTCACCAATGTGATGAAGTAATGAGTAAAGCTAACCACACTCTTTCTTGCATAAGTAGGTGCATCACAAGCAGGTCTAGGGAGGCGATAGTTTCTCTCTTTGTGGCATTGGTGAGGATGCAGCTGGAGCACTGCATCCAGTTTTGGGCACTGCACTTCAGGAAGGATGTAGGTAACCTGGAAAGGGTTCAGAGGAGGGTCACCCATCTGGTTAAAAGCTACAGAAAAAAACCTTATGAGGACCATTTGAGGGACCTGAACCTCTTCAGCCTCTGCAAGAGAAGGCTGAGAAGTGATCTGGTGGCTGTCTACAAACTCACTGTGGGGGGGAGGTCAGTAGAAAATAGGGGGTATGATGTTTACCAGGGCACCCACTGGGGTAACTAGAAACAATGGCCACAAACTGAAGGGAAGCAAATGTAGATTGGACATCAGGAAAAAATTCTTCACTGTGAGGGTTGCTAAAATATGGAATCCGTTTCTAAGGGAGGTGGTGCTGTCCCCTTCATTGGAGGGATTTAAGAGGAGATTGGACAGACACCTGGCTGGGGTCATTTGACCCCAGCACTCCTTCCTGCCCAGAGCAGGGGGTCAGACTCGATGCTCTAATAGGTCCCTTCTGACCCTGAAATCCATGAAATCATACATATTAAAGTTTCGTTAAATTCTCTTCATCTTGCTCACCTGTATATGTGCTTTTGCCTGTTTGGATGCATGTCTCCGGAGTCACAATCTCAATGTCATTATAAAAAACATTATGGCACTTCCCAGTGGTGGTCCAGAAATCAGCAATTTACCATACTGTTAAGGACAAGTACAAGAAGAATTTATTTCTATTACAGGTAGAGAAAAAATGGGAAAAAGGCCTCCAACTAGGCACTTAAATAAAGGGCTTGACTTCCAGAAGTATTGTGTACTTTTAGCTTCAATTGTCTTATTGATATTGTTTGGTATCTCCTTAAAATCAGACCACTGGGATGATTGACACTGGGGTTGTGGTGACCACGATGCTCAGAACAGACAGTTAAGATGGGAGCAAGGAGAAGGTACATGAGGGCACCAAGGCAGTGTGGGATGGTGCAATGAATGAATACCATAAGATGGCATTTTGATTTGTCATTTGGAGGATATCACTATGAGAAGAATACTTCCTTGTCCTGCTCTTTTTTTCCCCTTGGGTATGGGATTTTTGTATACTTCCCAAGTCACTAGTGAGTTTAGCATTTGATTGACTCTTAGCATTTGACTTTGAGTATTTTATGTACAAATCAGCACGTAGTTATGGGGAGAATGAAACTTGGCCGTGCAAATACATACTTTACTGTATATCATGCATGATATAGTCAATTAAATATAGGGCTAATGGTTTGGAAATAACATTCCTCTCATCCCAGAGTATGCCTCTATCTAGAGGTTGTCTGCAGGAACTTTCCTCTGAATAAGGTGACTTAGCTATCAAGAAACTGCATATGCTTCAAAAGCACAGGAACAAAACAGAATTAAGAAGAAACAGTTGGTTGGAAAACCCCTTCTTTGTATCACCATGATAAGGAAGCTTATTTTACTATCCTAGGTTCCAAGTAAACAACATAATTACCCAGGAAAAGGCAGGTAGCAAAAATACTCTATTTGTGGTTGGTAGCAACACTTAGACCATAATTAGGTTTCAGTTCTTTATAATTGTGCCAAACTGGAAGAAGTTAGATTACTTTCCATGCCAAGTATCTGCTTCAGGGTCAATTCATCTTGGAAAGTCTTAGCCCGAATGACTTGTGATAGGCTAGGAAAAACAAGTTGCCCAGTCTTTAAAATATTCTGATGACCTTTGTCTTTCAAAAGTTCTACTGCCTCCATGTGGTGGAGCAAGGACGTGAAATTTAGCTGGGGGCGGTCTTTGTTTCTGGGACAGCTATTTTGGGGAACAGCCACACAAATTTGGCCTAGCTGTAAGTATCTGAACTATTACTGTTCGCACATGCTCAGTAGAGATTTTTTTTTTTCTTTCTAGGAACTGAAGTTTCTAGTCACGTATGGTATGCCTGTACATTACATATACATACTAGAGGGAGGCATAAAGGTTGCAATGTTATATACATTGACTACTATTAGTCTATAGGACCCCTGCTTCACTTCTTCCAGAGCTTAGAACAGTGGTTTTCAACTGGGGTGCTATGACACTCTTTCAAGGGCACCATGGTACTGGCACCAGCCCCATTACCACCATGGCCAGGTAAAACCACCCTGCACCCATCTGTTTTCAGAAGGAAACAATGTTACCTCAACACTACCAGTCCCTTACTTTGTCCGCACCCATCGTGATTTTAAAGACTTCTATGATATCCCTGCTCAGCCTGCTCCTTTCCAAACTGAAGAAGCCTAGAGAGCCATTCTTCTGAAGTCTCAGTTTTCTTTCTATAGTCCCTCCCAGCTCTAGCAATCTCCACTCCCCTGGGTCAAATTCAGGGCAGTCGCCTGTTTCTGCTCACCCTCCCCTCTCACCCCCACCAAAAGCCTGTACCTCCCTTTTTCACAGGGGGTCCATGGCTGTCCCCACTTTACCCACACTTCTGCCTATTGCCTAAGGTAGGCTGGTCATACTAGACTAAAATTAGGTTTATAATGAAACTAATTTTTATTGTTACCATATTTTTCACATACATGTGTACTTCTTCCCCCAAAAAACCTCTGCTGGAAATTCCAATATGCATTTTATATGTGAGAAATATGGTAAGAACAGTTTTTTCTTCTAATTATGGGCAAAAGTGAAAGTAATATCTGCACGACTCCAAGGCCAGGTACATGCATTACACTTTTACTGGTATAAGTACGGTACAGTCGCATCTTACGCAGGGGTTACATTCCGAAGACGGTGTGCGTAGTTGAAATTGCCAGGCTTCAGCACCAAGCAGCTGCCACCGCTGCCACAGGGCCCAGACAAGGCGGGTGCGGCACCGCACAGCCTGTGTGTGCAGTGCCACAGGTCTGCCTTCCGCATGCACTCCTTGCCCCTCTTGTCCTCTGCCACCTCGTCCCGCCAGGGCAGCCAGCTGAGTGTAAGCTCCCCCAGCCATGCCGGCGCATGCAGGCAGTACCATGCGGTGCCGCACTATGCGCTGTGCCCTGGCTGGCACCCGATTGGCCAGCCCCAGCAGCCAAGCGCATGTAGTTGAAATCACGTAAGTTAAATACGTGTAAGATGCGACTGTACTGTAATTGAAAACTAGTCTATACCCATTATGGAACAGAAGTTCGTCACACATTGACCTCTTTAAAAATGGCAGAATCCAGTCTAAGGTTTACTGCCTCATCCATCACTGGGTGAATGTGTGTTCTGTTCGCTACTGATCTAAATTACACCGCTTGCAGAAAACCGCGTAATTTACTTCAATCCTGCCTCAGGTTTTTTGAATGTCTGTACCTAGCTCAAGGGGACAGAACAACGAGCAGTCTGCTCCCTAATGTGCTACTCAGTAACCTACTGCGTGGAAAGATATATTTTTTTCTTCTGTATTGTTTTTTAAAAACAAGGTGCCTATAATATCCTGGTGCCGTGTAGTGTATGAGAAAATATGGTAGTTTTATGATCAACCTAATGCAGGCAGGAGTGTCTGCTCCTCCTGCAGCTACTTCCCTGTCTGGATCTGAACACCCATCCTGGAAACAGGCATGCAGGCCAGTTTCACCACAGCACACTTGAAGGGTTCTTGCAGTACCCCGGGTGCTGCTGCATCCTTGTTGAGAGCCACTGAGGTAAGCTGAGCCTTTAGAACAGTGGTTCTCAACTGGGGCATGGCCAAAATGAGAAGTCTTGGAGGAGTGCCTTGAGTCAGAAAGCTGTAGACCCACTGACTTAAAAGGTATGTAATAAATAGGGGTCTACTGAAATCGGGGGGGGGGGATTTACCAGTTTTCACAGCCATGAAGTTCTAATTCCACAGCCATTTTGTAGAGGCCCTGCCCTTCTGCACTGATTGGCAAAGAGGCCTCAGGGGAAGGAGGGGCAAAGGAGGGATGATTTCTTGATTTCTGTCTGCCCTTTGTGTGGCCCACCCCTTGGTGCTGATTGGTGGAGAGGCCCCAGGAGGGGTGGTGGGGGGGAAGCTGTCTTCTTGATGACCGGCTGCCCTTCATGAAGTCTTGCCCTTCAGCATTGATTGATGGAGAGGCCCTAGTGCAGAGAGGAGGGATGAGGGGGCAGCCGCTGTCTTGTCTACTGCCCTCTGTGCCAGCCGGCCCTTTCTTCTCCTGGCAGCAAGGACCGCTGACTTCTACCAGGGAGCTATTGTTTTATTTTTATTAAGGTTTTGTTTTTGTTGTTGTTGATTTTTGTGGACAATCCCAGGTTTTGGAGTTTGCACAAAATTTGCAAAACTGTGAATTAAGTAGGTCCCTAGTAATAAATAAGACTGACTATTGTGGGAAGAGAAGATTGCCTTGTGGTTAAGGCAGTTAAATGTTACCCTAGGAAACTGAATCCTATTTCTATCTCTTCTAGACAGTAATTGTACAATGCCAATCATTTAAAACCACCTTTTTCACAGGTGGTCATTATTATTGCCTGCCTTGTTTTTTGGATGTCCCACTTAATAACCTGCCATTATTTATTTATTTATTTATTACTTATTTATTTATTTGAGCTGTATGATGCCCTTCCCAGACAAAGGCTTAGGGAAGCTTACAATAAAAGACATAATAATTTAACAAATTTTTTTAAAAAAGAGAATAAGATCTTAAAATATGAAAGTATATCAAAAAGGAAAAAAAAACCAAATTCATAACCAATTCACCCAACTCCATGCACTTCTGTTGCTCTGCCTCTCACTTAGGAGAGCATCTAACCCATTTAATCTAACCTTACTTCCCAACCCCCTTTCGTTACTTCTATAAAACAAGACAATTTTCTTCCTATAGTCCCTCTCAGCCCTGCCTACCCCTACCTCCCCTGCCTAATACCCAGAGGGATTTTCCTCCCCCCTCCCCTTTAATGTCCCTCCTGATCCTGTACCTCCCTCTCTTACGGAGAGGCTATCCCACCCCACTCACAGTCCTGCTTATCACCCAAGAAGTGCTGTCATACCAGGAGATGAGTTTGGAAAGAAGAAAGCTGAAGAGGAATCTGGTAGAAGTCTATAAAGTCATGAAAGGTGTGGACAAAATGAATATGGAGCTGCTAATATTGAAGTGATGTGGTTGCCAGTTCTGTGCCAAGGAAGTTTGATACGCAGGGCAAAGGCTGCAGTGGCAATCACACACTTCCCCCACCCCCCATGTTTGCCTGGGAGTGCATGCAGCAGCGGGAGCTGCCCCCACCCCCCCAAAAAAAAAAAAAAAAAGAGCTGTTCATGGCTCCGTCCTGTGCCTCGCCTCAGCTGGGCAGTGCCTACTGGTACCCCTTCGATTCAGCAACCAGGGCAGTTGCCTTGCTCACCTTTCCTACCCCACCACCTTGCTATGGCACCGGTTGTTCCCCTGATGGTCCATGAGATGAGAGAAGAGTTCTTATGGGTGATATCTTTTATTGGACTGATTGCATGGTTAGTATAGACACAGGCAAGCTTTTGGGTATCCTAGTACCCCCTTCTTCAGGCCTCTGAGGCAGAAGCAGGCAGAACTGAGCTAAATAGCAGATGGGACAAAAGCTTGTTAAGTAGAGTCAGTGTCATCTGTGAAGTGCAGGGGTTAGCGAGTATCAGAAAGATTATAACTGGCCATGAAGTCATTGTCTATGTTAAGTCCCTGGTGCTTACTGTCTAACAGGGTGATGGGTTTTTGTTCCCATGCTCCTCTTGTAAAGCTACTGGGGAAATTTCTTTTGAGCATTGAACTGTGAGGTCAGACAGGGAGTGAGGGTTTTTTCCTGTGAAAAAATGTTCTACCTGTGTTCTAGAAGGGCTGGAAGGCAGCCTTTGGCATGAGTCCAGAGGGAAGTTTAACTTGTGTTTCTGGTGCCATGGTAAAACAGCTTACAAAAAAGAGAAAATCCGAAATGTAGGGCTCCCTGAAGTGACGGAAGATTATGTATACTATTTGCAGGAAACAAGTCCTGCAGAAAATGGATCCAGAGTAGGTAATACTGAAAAAGGAGCCTCCTTGATGCTGGATTCTTTGAATTGTGAAATCCCACCTTTTGAGAAATAATTTGGAAGAGGATTCCTTAAAGTGAGATGCATTGTGCAACCAAGTGAATATCTGGACAAAGTGAGCGATATGTTGAATTTGAAAGTACAGTAATCTCACAAATATTTTTGTGAGTAAAATCTTGTTTGTTTTGCTGGCATTCACAACTCTTTTTTTTCACCTAATGGTGCACAGTTGGGTGAGATAAGTAAGAAGATGCAAGGGAAAAGGAGGAGAATAGATACGGGGATATCTTCATTAAAGAGGGAGGAACAAATGGGTTCCATATTTACAAGTCGCAAAGCCTGTTTCACTGTATGTATTAGGGTGGAAGTGCTTCTCAGGTAATGACTGGTACTGCGCAGGGAGGTGGTTCTGCTTACAGGTCATCCAGTGCTGTTGTTGCCTCCAGTGGATTTTCCTGTATGCAGTTTGGAGCAGAAAGATGCATTTGGCTGGACTATGAGATGAGGCTACAAATGAGGGGAGGAGGGATCAAGAGAGAGCAACAGGAAATATTAACTCTTTCCTGATTGAACCAGTTTCAAGACAAAGAAACAGCTTACAGTCTCTCAACCTGATTTCACATATGACTTACGTCATAAGCTGTCACTTCTAAAAGGTTGGCAGCCACCAGTACGAAATGCAGAAATTGTGAAATGTGGCTGGAACTTGCACATAGGTGGCAAGAGGCTCCTGGTAGCCTGGCAATGTAAATAGAGAGGCGATTTGGAAAATGTATGGAATATTTTCCACATACGCATGGGATTCTGGTAGGAACTGCCAGTGCCAAAAGCTTGCTCAGTTTACACGCTGAAGCTAAACCTAAGAGAGTGAATCCATGCAGTTTTGTCAAATAAAATACTTCGCCCACAAAAATCCTTGCCTCTCTCATCTTTCTGATGTTTTAGAGCCTCTACCGCCCCATGAGTTTTTTAGCTTGCTGCTCTCTCCGTAGGTGGGCCTAGAGCACTACCTCCATGAAGCAAGGGGTTAAACTCAAACTGTTCCAAACACCAGTGCTAGCTGGTGAACTGGTGCCGAGTTTCCAGCTCTGTACTCTGCTGGCTGCATATGTTGCTCTCGCTGATGGACAGTAGCCTGTGGGCTCTGGAAAACTGGATTTTTCAAGTCATCTGGTACAAACCATTGATTAGTGGTGGGCATTGTCTGAATATCATTTGTAAGGAAAACCTGTAGCAATTCTATGTGAATGCTTCCTACATGATGAAATACTTGAGGAAGCATAAGGACAAGATAATTTTGGCAAGATAAATTTAGATTAAATACTTTTATACATGAATTCTAGCAGACTGCATTGTTGAATGTTACATGAACTCGACAACAGTTCATAATATGCAGTCAGGAAAGTGAAGGGTTTGGGTACTAGATACCGATGATAAAATGCAGATAGCTAACCATCTATCCTAAGGAAGTAGGGAGAACACTTTAAATTTTATCCTTACAAATAGGATGAAGGAGAAATTTAATGGGAACTATTCAGTCTCCTCTGAGACAGGGTTTCTCTAACCATGTTGTATAGGTTGCTATAGGTTAATTCAGCTAAGTAACTGTAACTGTACTTCTGCTAAAGCTCCTTAAGAATGTTTTACAAACACACATGACTTACACTAGCAAGTAGGTGGATTGTACCGTAGCAAGCAGAATTCTGAACATTATGTACCAAACTGTGTAGTTTGCTTCATAATACTTTAATTTGCAGAGGAGGGACCATGTAGCAGCACAATACATTACACAGTCTTTAGTCTTACTCTCAGTTGCTTTAGTCAATAATCTGTCTCTTAAAGCAGAAGAATATAGGACTGAGAGGAGTTCCCTGCGCTGCTGAATTTAGTCCAGGTGTGGGCAAAATGCAGCTCAGGGGCCGGATGTGGCCTGCCAGGCCACTCTATCTGGCTTGTGGGGCCCCTAAAAAAGTTAGAAAATTAATATTTATCTGCCCCCGTTTGCCTATCATGTGGCCCTTGATGGCTGGCCAAAACTCAGTAAGCATCCCTCCGCCCAAAATAACTGCCTGCCCCTGGTCTGGTCCCTTCCATTATGAAGGAATCGGTTGTCCAAAAGAGTCCAAAGGAACATCTACTCCAGCACCCCCCCCCGCCACTGCTCACACAAAGCACCCTGTAGAAATTCTACAACCACCTGTGGGTGAAAAACAAAGGGATGCAAGGACACCATCAATATCCTGACCACTGCAATGACGGGGAATTTGCGTACATCAAAGGTCTGATTCTGTGCCATGGAATTTGATGGGAGTGTTGCCACTAGGGTTGTGCAAAGCTTTGACTTAATATTTGATTCGACATATTCGACCTTGAAAAGTGAAAGTCGAGTTGAACAGCAGCTGGTCGAATAGCTGTTAAATATTAACAGCGTGGGTCGAATATTCAACTTGCCTATACCGGATTCCCAGTTGGGGGGGGTGGGGTAAGGAAAGTAAGGGGAGAGAGGGGGAGGGGGGAAGGAGTGCTTTCATGACTGACATGTGTGGCTGGCCAGTGACCTGTCAGCATGCTCTGAGGTCCCTTCCAATCCCAGTGCTCTGAGGGAGGGCCAGAGAAAATGCATAAAAGGCAGCAGTTTTTCAGCTCCCTGCTTTCTGCTTCGGGGTCCGTTTCTGAGCTGCTGGTGTTCTCCAGCACCTCTGCGTCAGACCACGACGCCTGGAAGCCCTGATCTTCAACAGATTCCCTGCTTGCAACGCTAGCAACAGGGATTTCTGAGAACTTGGTGCTTTTATTTTATAACTACTTTTCATATTAGTTTACGCTTATATTGAATAGGGTTAGTAGTAGCCTAGGATCTATTCTATATATAGGAATTTAGTTTATATATGTATTTTTTTTATACATCATTCACTCTTTCCACCACACCAGTGCTTCTCAGTATATTATCTACACACACAAACATATTTACATAACATCCAGAAATCTAACCCGCGGCGCACTGCACACTTCGAGGTTCCAGTTTACATACGAAGGAACACGTTATGAAGCGGGGTGGAAAGGCAGGTGGCCGCACTGGCCAGCCTGCACGAAGGGGAGCAAGGGGGGTTGCAAGCGGGAGAGCTGCAATTTCTTCCCCCACCAAACTCAAGACGCAGCCTCTTTCCTCCCGCTACAAAGGATGAGCCTGCTACAAGCAGTAAAGAGAGGGGAGCAGCAGTGCCACCAGAGCCACTGCCTGTGCCTGAGACTCTCTCATGTCCAGACACAGCAGCCACAACCTCTCCCACCATAACTGCAACCAGCACGGCAGCGCGCTCCACCCCTGTGTCACTGCCTATGCCAGAAGAAGAGCTGGCTCTGGATCTGGATCTCGGTGCCCTGGCAAGGGAAGCTCTGGGGAAGAAGGGGGAATCAGTCGAGTTTGTGCTCAACACCCCTCTGGTTTTTTCCTTTCAAGCCACGGGGTCTTTCCCAGAAGGCACTTCAGAAGGTGCCTCTGTGCAGGTGAAGGCAAGCGGCTCAGCTGAGTCCGCTCTTTCTCTTGCTGTGCCTCTGACTGCTGAAGAGGGGGAGAGTTCAGCAGCATCCACAGATGCACCCGCACGCCAGAGGGAATGGCCTAGTAGTAGCATGGTCTGGGATCATTAGGAGCTGGCAGATGATCCCGCATTTGCTTTCTGCGTGCACTGCCGAGTCAAAATCAGCCGGGGCAAGGGAACAAAGCGCATGACCACCTTGGGGATGCTGACTCATCCCCGCAGGTACCACCCCTTTGCCGCAGGAACGGCCCCCGCTCGCTCCACAGCCCCCTTCCCCCCACAGCAGAGGCAGGGCACCCTGTAACATGGGGCAAAAGGGACCAGTCGCAAATGCGAGCAAGGTCACCCAGACCACTTGGGAGATGCTTGCTCTGGATGGCCAGCCCTTCACCTTTGTTGAGCGGCCAGGGTTCAGGCGGCTCCTGGCACTGCTGGCTCCATCCTACCAGGTGCCTGCACACACCACCTTCAGCAGGACGGTGGTGCCCTCCCTATACAAAGCATGCAGGGAGCACTTGAGGGAGGAGCTGCACAAGGCAGGTCTGCAGGTGAACGTACACTTTACCCCGGACATCTGGAGCAGCCGGGGTGGAGATCATGCGTACCTCTCCCTCACAGGGCACTGGTGTGGCCAGTCAGGCCGTTGGTGGGCTCTCCTTCACGCCGAGGTGATGGATGAGTCCCACACAGCAGCAGAGATGAGGGGGGTCATGAACCGCATAGTGCAGGGGTGGCTGGACGTTGGGCAGGCTGAGCTCACCCGTGGCTTTGTGGTCACTGACAATGGGGCCAATATGGTCAAGGCAGTCCATGATGCCAACTTTGCTGGTATCCGCTGTGTGGCACACAATTTATATCTGATTGTGAGGGATGCTTTGGAGGGGGACAGGGCTGCCGGTGATGGCACCACCAACACCAGCAGGCTCACTTCCAGATGCAGGAAGATGGCAGGCTACTTCCACCGGAGCATCAAGGGGGGCAAGATGCTGCGGGACAAACAAGCGGAGCTAAATGTCCCGCAGTGCAGAATCATGCAGGGTGTGGGGACTCGGTGGGACTCCACGTACCTGATGCTCAAGAGGCTGGTGGAGCAACAGAAGGCCATCCATGAGCTGGCCTTGCTTGGGGAGATCGGGATCAGCAGCCCCCTGACCCAAGCTGAGTGGGATGCCATCTTCCAGATCGTGCTGGTCCTCAAGCCCTTTCTCGAGGCCACTAAGACCCTCAGTGCTGCTGATGCCTCCCTCAGCCAGGTGGTCCCCATAGTGAAGGAGCTCCGCAGCCACATGAAGAGCTTCCTGGGGGCCAGTGTCCCTGGCTGGGGCAGGCCACTGTCACCAGACGTGCAGGCACTGGTGAGGCGGCTGAAGGAGGGCCTTAGGAAAAGGCTTGAACCCTTGGGGTCCAACACAGTGCATATGCTGGCTGCCTTCTGTGACCCAAGGGTGAAGGGCACCGTATGTGGCAGCGAGACACTGAGTCACTGGAGGGAGGTACTTATTAAGAAAGTGACGGAGGCGGAGTGGTGGAGGTGGGGGGAAGTGGGACAGGGGGATCCACTGCCTGAACCCAGCCTGCTATCCACGAGCCAGTCTCCCCCTCCACAGGCGCTGCCAATATGGGCTAAGGCCATGGCAAACATTAGGGGGTCCAGACCCACCAGACCCCAGGGTCAGGCAGACAGCCCTCACACCGTGGTGTTTGCCTATCTTGCCAAGCCTGTGGAGCCCCAGGACTGCGACTCCTTGGCCTACTGGGCAACCTGCAGCCCAGTGTGGCCAGATCTGGCCACAGTTGCCCGGGAATACCTGTCCTGTCCACCAACCAGTGTGCCAAGCGAGAGGGTGTTCAGCATGGCTGCGGATGTTGTGACACCCCACCGCACCTGCTTGGGTCCTGGTCTGGGGGAGCAGCTGGAGTTCCTCAAGGTGAGCCCCCCCAAGCGCCAGGTGCAGACGCAGCGAATGCCGCCCTCCTCGCTCCGTCTGGATCACGAGTTTTGTTTGTCAGCAGCCTACGGTGCAGTTTCCCCCAAACCCCTACACCTATCACCGTGAAAGTTGGCAGGCTTTGTTACAAAGTTACAGCCTGCTTTGCCCTTCCCTATTATAGCCTATGGGGAAGGTTGAAGCAGCCTATAACTGGCATTTCATGTCTGATCTTGATGAAACTTGCAGGAATGGTAGCCCCTGAGGAGCCCACAAAGCCTGCCAACTTTCAACAAGATAGATTTAGTGGGGTCAGAGAAACAGCACCCCAAATTATTGAGTCGAATATTCAACTGAGCTTCAACCTCAAGTCAAAGCGGACCTGCTTCGACTCGAAGCGGACAGCAAATTGAAGCGGGACCCGGTTTAGTATTCGACATGGCTGTCAAATCGACTATTACCTGCTCTGCACTGCCCTAGTTGCTACTGGCTTCGCTGAACCTGCTGTGCCTAAGGGGTTAGCAGCTCTTGCTTGATTTCACCTATATCTGAACAAGCGGTGGGATTCTTAAAATGGATGTTTTTGGAATGTTTTTGATTCTGGTGCATTTCTACTTAAATACTTTTGTCCATGTTCTTGTTCTCTTCCTGGTGCTGGTTTGATCCACGCTTTGTGAAATCTTCCCTAGAATACATCTTAAAACAGCTATTTCTAGAATGCTTCAAACTATTTTGTTAGACTTCAGCTAAATGCAATAGGATCTCCCACTAGCATATTTTTTCAAGCGGATTGGCAGTATTAGCTGATTATTACTTTACTTGGATTTAACAAAACATAACTGTGTTGCTTTTACTAACAATTGGCAATTTAAATATAATAGGCAAAATCCTGGTCCTCTTGAAGTCTATGGCAAAACTCCCACTGACTTCAGTGGGCCAGGATTTTGCTTAAGATATGCAATGAGAACTACTGGTGTTACAAATGTAGTAGTACACGATCTGCTTTGTGATAGCAGGGAGCTTTTTATTAAGCACACAGCTCTCTGGCTATTCACACACTGTATTTCTGATCACTCCTTTCTCTTGCCTACTTAAAGTGGGGTGTGAATAATAACAATAAAGCAATATTGGTTGCTTGATGTAGATCAGCATTATTTTTCTCAGGTAAATTAAGGCCTCTCTGAAATGAGTCACGTGTCTGTAAGTCAGGGAAAGTGTATGTATTGTAGAAGAGGGAAGCTGGAGCCAGATCCTGACATGTTTTTTCTGGTTTGACTTAACCTTTGTGGTGTCCATGTATGAGGATTAGATGCTGTCCCGTGTTTCTGCTCCAGCTGGTTTATGTGCCTAGTTGAGGTAATAAATTAGCCCTGGAATTACATTTCCAGAAGAAGGGAAGCCTATTATCCCTCTTCTATGGACACTGAGGCACAAAGATGTGGTGACTTGCTCAAAGCCAGCTATATGTAGATATATCTAGATCTAGATAGCGATATCTACAGATATAGGGTGGGGAGGGGCTTAAGTAGATATAGATATATGGTCAATGACAGTCAAGAGTAGAACCTACATTTCCTGACTCCCTGTCCAATTCCCTATTCTCTGGACTACACTACGTCCTTCACAGTAGGACAATTATTGTCCAGCCATTTATCAAAGCATGTCTTGTCCAAACACGAGGCTCCTTTTTCTTGATTGTTTATCAAGCCCCCATTCCACAAGGAACTTTTGTTCCCATTGCAATAGGAAATGAGAAAAAGGGGACAGCCAGTGCTGAACTTGTTTGGGGGGAGAGAAGGGGAAGAAGAGAAAAGCTAAGGGGAGACTGCAGCCTCAAATAGGGATTAATAAGCAGCTTGAACCAGGTAATGAAATCTCAGGTTAAACTTTGACTTTGTTACCTGCCATGGGGACTGAGTTGAGCTGCCCCAAGTGCCCTTCTCTCTACCCTTACTCTGTTCCTATTGGGTCAGAGATCTTTATCAGCTTGGATATCCATTGATGATACCTAATTGATTTTAAAATCTTCACCAGGGTTTAGCAGAGATTCCCCAGCTCTGCAAATAGCTACCTGATGTGCAGGGAGGTGGAGAGGTGGAAGAGTAGGTCAGTTAAGTGCTCCCAGAGACTCTGAAGAGGCTGGCTTGGTACAAGAGAAGGGTAGCATGGTTTTCCAGGTAGAAGGGATGAACAACCACAACTGCACCACAGCTGTAAGACTTAATAGCACCAAATTCATCACAAAAGCATAAAATATCACCCTTCTCTTCCTCCATGACCTCAGCCACTGGAAAACACATTAAATCTTAGAAGTACTGTGGGATGCCTGCAAAAATTCCCCTCTGAATGACATTATGCATTCACCTCACACGTGCAGTTTATTTACATGTATAAGCAGCAGTCATTGCCAATGGTGTCTCAGTTCCAATAGGCAGAAAAAATACTCAGCTTCTGCTGGGTCTAGCTAAATAAGCTATGTTGTAGTTGGATATCTGTATCTGTTAACTAGGAATGGTTTGGCTTTGGATTCTTTTAAAATTCCTTACAATGTTGTGTTCACCCTCCCCATTTCCCTTCCCCCTACCCCCCCGGTTTAAATGAAGGGGGACAATTTTGAAAGTTGATTGGTACACAGCTCTCTCTGCCTAGTTAAAGAGGGCAGAAACTTGGCCAAATTCAGCCTTCCTGTCTACACCCATAACTGAATGGAAATTCAGTGAGCATAGACTGGTTTAAAAATGACAGATCCAAGGCTAAGACAAACTTGAATTGATGAGGTATCAAACTCAATTGGTTTAGGTTAGACCTGTCTATAGCACTTCTGTACCAGATCCCCTATCGATTCATGTTAGGTAGGGTGTAACTCCATTGATTTTACCCAGATTTCCAGGGGTATAGGTTGTAGCTGTGATGGTCTAAGGACATAGGTGGACAAGGGTCTTTGGATAAATCTGATTATCTTTGATTAGACCAACTCAAGTAGCTGGAAAACTTCTTTACAAGCTTTTGGGTGTAAATACCTTTTGTCAGGCTGAAGATGTATCCAAACTTAGCCCTATCAAAGCAGTTCTTACACTAGGGATTGCCACACCAGTGGGGTTGTGTGTCCTAGAGAACCCCCAAATCTTCAGTTCATATCTACCCCATATGCCTGCAGTTACAGGGAGCAGGGGCTGTTTTACACATCAGCTGCTCCACAGTAGCTGTTCCTGTGGCCTCAGCCACCCCACTGAGAGCTAAACCTAGCCTACTTGTCCCTGAATGACACAGGGCTTAACCGCCCCAGTTTCAGCTTTCACTGTCCATGGGGTAATTGCAAGTAAGTTGGCAAGTAAGTGCCTACAGTTAACAGGGCCTGAGTCACTTACTGCATCTCTTACTGTAGTTCAGGGATGGGAACAGGGACAGTTAGCACTGGAGACCCAGTACAGTCTATGCATCCTGTTAATTGCCAGGCAGAGGGACGGCAATAACTGCGTGTACAGATCTGAGGAAAATATCTGACTGCAAGTGGTCATGACCAAGAAGTTTGCTGAACTGTTGTCTGGGAACTCTGTACCAGATTCTCCTCTCTTCTGACACGCGTGGAAATGATCAACATCCTGAAATCAGTTGAGTTACCGTTATAAGTTGCGAGTCGGATTCACTGAGTGAGCGTTCAGGCACTTAATATTCTGTGGCATTGGAGTCAATGGGAGCTTTGATGTCAATGGGCGTAGAATCAAACCTAAAATCTGGAAAGAAGCTTAAAAGAAATACAGGTTTTATACCTGTTCTCCCACAGTTTCTCTGTTGGCATCCATGGTGACTAGAACCCAAATGCATGTTTTGTGTAGTTTTAGATTTGGACACATAAAGACTCTATGCAAATAGTCCTTTGGCGAAGGCAAGGGGGTCAGTGAACTGGCACTGTAGCCTTTATTGTTTAATGGTAGATTTGTATCATGAAACCCACATAAAGGCGTCACCATTTAGAGAGAAATATTAACAAAGGACTTTTTGTGTACAAATTATACCCTACATAGAAATCGCTTTAAAATGAATACTGTAGCTGTTAAAGGAATTTCCTGGGTACAAAAGGTAGGATACAGTAGGGATTTTTCAGTTAAGTGTTTAAAAAGTAAACAATTGGGGTGTACCAAACTGAAAAATGTGGAATTACAAATGATGGTTTTACAACTGGGTTGAGTAGAATGGTTGAAAATTTTTTCCATGCATCAAGGCTTGGCTTGTAACAGCTTTCAGTTTTTAATAACATGATCTTAATTTGCAGCGTGCTACAGGAAGATAACTGACTAGTATAATACTATGTTTATGAGGTAGTTTATAGCAGTACAGTGTGCACCACAGAACGGAAGTCAAATTACAGGGGATTTAACATAAGAGCTAAATAACAATAATTTAAGATGTACTGTGAACCATTAGGAATTACAGTTTTTCTTTCTATCAGCAGGGAATAAATTTGTTGGATCTTTAAACCTTGTGACTTTGTTCCATATTCCAAAAATATATAGAGGCTATATCCTTAGTTGATTTAAATTTACATAGCTTCCCCAGCTTTCATAGGGCTACAGATTGAACCTTCCTGAGGATCTGGCCCTTATCTCTTTAAGGCAACATTTTTTGAATGAAGTCACCCAGGTGGTTGCATTAAGCTGTAACAAGCATTTCAATCCTGTTTTAACAAAACTATTTTAAATAAACTTTGGCAGAAAAAGAAACAAATGTTGTTTTAGGGAGCAAATCGTTGCAGTCCTGTATTATTAACTTCTGGTTCAGAACAAGTTATCAAAAACAGCCTCACTGATTTTTAAAACTCCATGTGAGAATTTATTGCTCATGATCCATACTGAATTAACAGGCCAGGAGACAGAAGTCCTTTATTTGGGTGAATTTCAGGATTCATGTACAAAGCCTGATTGTTTCCATTTTTGGAATGGGATTCTGTCTATTTGTCCCTTGTACCATGCCAGGCATGTTGTGAGTGTTTAACAAATAATCATAAATAATAATAAAGTCAGAGTAACCTGATTCTGTGCAGCTGCCCTGCATGGGGTTGGGAAGATGTAAACCACTTCCCGTGCTTGGGGTGGGCCGTGGTACAGCAGCATAACCCCTCCACGCCTGTTGTTGCAGCCTGCAGAACAGAATCGCTGCTACTGTCCTTTCATGCTGCTTTGGGGCCTCTTGGCCGACCCCTGCTCTCTCCTCTTGTCCAATCCATTGGAATCTGTTCAGAGGCCCCATCCCACCCTGCAGAGGATTTCCACAAACATGCTGCCTTATTTCTAGAGCTGGTAGTAAGGTTTTTGCAATGCCAGGGGATTTACTTCAGTACTTCAGAGGGGTGAATTCAGCCAGTGATATATAGAACAGCATGACATTGGCAGTGCAAGCTTTCTTATGCGGCCCTGTCAAACGCCCTCAATGCTGACTTACTGGAGAGGCCATCTTGCTGGGTGAATGTTCACTAGTTTCTTAGATATCCTCTTTGACGCCAGCAGTGATGCTGGTGACTCGCAGTTGTGATGATTTGCATAATATTAATGCCTGTTCATTGTGACCAGAATGAGACCACTAAACACATTTCATTCCCACAGAGCATTCATGGATTAGACTGATTTTTTTGGAGCAAATGTAGCTCAACTAAACTTTCCGGAGCTATTTTGGAACTGCCTAGCTTGTGTATTTCTGCCAGTGTGGTATTAGTGCAGTTGATGGTAGGCCAGTTGTCAGATTATTTAGTTGTCAGGTTCTCAAGTGGGCTTTGTAGGCTAAGTGCAGACATTCAGAAAGCCTGAAGTGGAGTTGGTCAAACCTTTGCTGGTTTCTCTAAGCTGTGTAGATTGGATCGGGAGTGAACAGAGAATATGTTCACCCTTTGGGGAGGGGCATGCAGATACCTGCACTGGTAGAAGCCAGAAGAGAAGGTTGCTCCCTGTCCCTGTGGCCCGGTGTCAGTATCTGTCCCCCGCATCCTCCCCGCCTGCCTGCCTGCATCTGTTCTGTCTTGGGTCTGACAGCTTGGACCAGCTGAGCACCCAGCGAGTGCTAATGTATCTCCCTGCAAGGGGAGGCTAGCTAGCAGGGATAGCTGCAAAGGCACAAGGGATGCCAGGGGATAGCAACCTAACATGAATGGATAGGGAATCTGGTACAGAAGTTCGATAGACAGGTTTAACCTAAGCCAATTGAGTCTGATACCTCAGTGATTCACGTTTGTCTTAGCCTTGGATCTGTCATTTTTAAACTCGTCTATGGTCACTGAATTTCCATTCTGTTATGGGTGTAGACCAGTTTTTGGCCACTTATGCTGGTTTATGTCTGTAGCTGGCCACAGACTGTGTTTAGTTTTACGCTTAACCCTGGCTTTAACACTAGGTATTGTGGGTATATTTACATATGAGGTGCAGGGTTGACAAAACCCATGGATTTCCTTTGTTACTGACCATAGGCGGCAACTAACAAAAGATGTGTTGATAAACTTGATCTGCAGGTCAATGTGCTATTGACGATTTCTGTCCTGTGTTAGATATTGCTGATTTTGGTGAATGGGTTTAGTTTTCTTTAGAATATACATTCTATGATCTGCCTAAAAATAGTAACTTTAATTTCTTTGGAACTGGTAAGTTTCGATTCTCAGTGAATCAGGTCAAACCTAGTGAAATTTCAGGTAGGGCTGGGAGAATTATTTTATTCTACCAGTACAATTTAAAATCCATGTGCATTCCTTATATTACAGCATTTAGATCATGATTCAAGATTTCTAAATCTTTTTGAAAATTTAATTCAAGTGGTTTCTTAAATTCCAGTCTCTTGATCTTTAGACTTTAAAATTTCCTATTACCTAGTTCTTTGAATGATGTCTAAATACTTAGCATAAGAAACATCTCATTTTCCTCCTACCACCCAAAGAATGTTTTAACTTAATCTTGGCTTCTAAGTTCAAGATGTTGCCAGCACTTGGGCACTCAGAGTTGAGTTGCTGGGGCAAAGAAAAATCCTTTATTTAGCATATTACCCATAGCACCTGAGAGGCAGAACAGCTTTTAGAATCAATGGATAAGTTTAGCAGCACAGGAGTTCACACTTTAATAGTTTACCATGACAGACAGTTCTCTATGCACTTCATGTGAATTAATACAGAGATTGGAAGGTCGTGCAGAAAATTGCTCAGGCCTAACATCACATAACAAAACTGAACTACTACACAACTTCAGATTCCTTGCTATGCTTCACATAAGCTTTAAACCTCAGTCCTTGTTGCCAGATTGATAAGGTGGGGTAAGGAAATCTGGAATAGGCTAATCCTGCAGTGTCAGCATTCATGTTGATTCCCTTTGTCATGAATATGAGTTGAGTACATTTATCACCTTTTAGGAGATATGTACATCTGGCAGGATTGGACCCTAACATCTGTTTCTGTTCCTACCAGTGTGCCTCAGTTGACTAGAGGTTGAGAGGAGCACAAGGAATAACCTCATAAAATAAGTGCCAAACAGGGTGTTATGAATTATGGCATATGTATGCAGAGCTATTAAGGCTATGTCCATACTGAGGATCACGGTATATTAGCCTGTAAAGAACCATTTTAAAGCACCGTTGCTGTTTGTGGTACCCAAGCTAGCTCATTTACAGATAGGTTGGATATCTCCTTATACTGCATAATACCCTGTAGAGAGACTCTGCATTTTAATGGTCTGACTTTGTTGCTAGTTCTGATGTTGAGAAGGCCAAGTATGTTTAAAATAGCCTTGAAATGCCACAAACTGGGGGTGGGTAGGAGGTGTTGATATGGCAGGCATAGGGTTAGTAGAGAAACCTTCACATGGCTCCCTCAACTGCTACCTTCACCTACTGTCACCAGTTGCCATTGCCTGGGGGACATCACAACACTAGATTAATATCTACCCACACCCAGCAGTAATATCTCCTGCCATGTTAAATCCTCAAACCACCCTTTCCACAAGTGCTGTCCCCTTTCCTGAGTGCTGCCTGGATTCTCCTTTACCTTGGCACCTGAGGTTTGTGCCCTGGTTGCCCACCACTAGTTACACTATTGCTTTATTTCAGGGGTTCTCAAACTTTGTGATCCTGTGACCCCAAGTGCTGGATGGCAGGGGATGGGGATCTTGCACGAGGCATCCACCACTGCCATCCAGCACTCTGTGCTGCTGCTGTGTGCTGCTTGCCCGCTCCAGCATGCGTACCCCTGGGAAGTTTGCGATCCCCTTTTAAGTTGCTTGCAACCCCCTGGAGGGTTGTGACCCACAGTTTGAGAACCCCTGCTTTATTTCATTATGAGAAAGGAGTTCTGCTTTCTTACTAGTGCCAGTTTCAGCTGAAACAGTGTGAAAGCAACTAGCTGTCTTTTTAAGTATTTGATAGCCATTATTTTGCTCACGAATGGTAATCTGAGCTCTTTTTATAAATAATAGGTAAAATGGTCATGCCTTCTTGGAGAGAGATGCTCTGTAGTCTAAATGATATGGCCACATTTTAATATATATTAAAATATTATATATAATATAAATGATATGGACACAAGTCTAAATGATATGGCCACATTTTAATATATATATTAAAATATTATATATAATATAGTGTGTGTGTGTGTATCTTACTTTAAGGCATTGCCATGATTATGCCTTAATCCAACACCTGCACTTGTGGAATAATAATATATCCTTACCTCCCGGGGTTGTTGTGAGACTCCAGCCATAAATGGCTTCCAGGAGCTCTGAGGCTAAGCTAATGAGTGCTATAGAAAGACCTAGACATTCTTCGTGCTTGGGTTATTTTTCCAGTAGTCCACGTGTGCCCACTAGCTACATACATCCTGTGTGGATGGAATATTGGTAGCGTTCAGCCTGTGGTTTTCTTGTCAGTGAGCCTCAGACAGTCGTGTTTCAAATTTTCCAGTCCTTTACCAGAACATTTGGGCTCATACCCAGAGTTAAACTGCAGTTCTTTATTATTAAAGCTGCCATCTATCACAGACGTTAGAGCTGGGCAAAAATTGATTTTTTTTTTTCCAGTTCAGTGGCTGAACCAAGAAAAAACAGGGAAGAGACAATTGTTACAGGTTGACCTGCAAAAACAAAAAAACAAAAAAAAGTTTTGTTTTTAGGTTGTGTAACCCCTTTTTACCTTCTTCTAGATAGAAATAGCATTTTTATTGTGCAATGCAATGTCAAAAAGGTGATCGTTTCCTCGTGTTTTTCCCCATTTCTTTTTTAGAGTTGAAACACAAGTTTTCTGTTTTATTTACTGCTCAACAAAAAAAATTCTTCTTAGCACTAATGCTTAGCTAATCTATCTTCTCCTTTCTGGTGTCTATTTCTATGGAAATTAAACAACCAATGGCAATTAAAGAAAAAGTCACTGCTTTTCTGTCCAACATTACCACCTCTAATAGCAAAACAAGCTTTAATATCCATGGCTCTGAATGAGGGATATTGCATACCAGTTTCTTTGCACAGTTGCTGCGAGTAACATATCTTTGGCTCTGCATTGGGGATACACAATAATAGAAGTGGGTCTGCAGCAAGATACCAGATCCAACCCTGAAAAAAATCTGAAGAAGTTTGTATTTGCCTCTTAACTTTTTCATATCCATTTCTACATGGTATTTTCTGGAAGTTGATTAGTTATCCCCAGCCTAAGGATGGTGTAACAGATTGAGAGAATTACCTGCGAAAAGACTCTTCCCAGTTTCAACACTTCAGAAGAACGCTTTCAGTTTTGACTTTCCCCCTTCTTCCTTTTTAACATCTGCATGTGGATATAATAAAGTGTAGATTGTATAGCTAGCCATTTGTAGAAAAGGAAGAGTACTGGTGTTGTAATTGAGATGTTTTTGCCTGCCTCCATAGCTGACTAAAACATGCAGTCAATAAAATGAAACAAAACAATAAAACTAAGCCCTTTTGGTGCTCTGTTATAGGGTGTTATGCAACATAGAAACCTGCAGTCATAAAACTGAGAATGAGGGAAACCTTACACTTTCAAGAACAAAGGCACCCAAGCATTAAGTTTGAAACAGTGCTATCCAGCACTAAAGTACTATTCTCTTAGCACCTGGAAGCAGTTAGCTTTAAAAGCCATACAGGTCTGCGGTATTCTCTTCCAATTTAAATAGGGCCTTCACGTGTTCTTGTTAGATGCTTGTATAGGAACATGGTTTTAATTAAAGCACTTGTTGATCCAAGTCCAAAAGATACATTTATTTGAAAAGATAAAATCCTTAGCCATGGGCATAAAGGGCTAGTGTTCTCATGGAGCCATTTCCATCCTTGGGGATAGTATATTACATGCTTTGTAAAGGTGCTGTCTTCCAGTATTACACTTCAAGTAATGCAACTCTGCTTTGTATACCATCTTTGATGCATACTATATCTTTCACCATTTGGCACAGTTAATAATTTGAGAAATAAATAGTAGGTGATGGAGAGAAATGAACAGGAATAAGCATGGAGGACATATGTTTTCCGCTGTCAGAATTCACTGGTGATTATCAATAATTTGTGTGATAATTAGACCTAGAAAATAAATCATAATGAATAATTTATCAGAATGTACCTCCTTTTTGTGATTTACATATTGTCTTGGAGTCGGTAATAATTTTCATAAAACGTATTCGTTGTTCAAAAGTATTTGCTGAAAAAATTGGTCTGTAAATGAATGGACAGATGAATCGCATGGTGTGTTTCTTACTGGATAAGCGTAACCCAGTCACACAGCTGATATGGATATTTGTGTTCAGGAATTCAAACATTTATTTTTTGTAAATATTCTACTCTGTTTTAAATCTCTCTATTTCCACAAAACATTATTCTTCATTGTTCATGAGACTGTTTGTAGAAAGGGAACAATACAAAACTGTTTAAGCAGAGTCTTAAAGAAAGTGATGTGTAAATATATGAGAGTGCATATTCATGAAGTGTTCACATAATTGTAGTAATGAAGGTTAAAATTCCTAAAAGCTCATGTATAAACCTGTGTATGTACAGGTTACAAAATGCTGAAACCAAACTTGAACAGATTTAGGGACCTGTTTCTTACAAAGCATGAGAGTGGATTTTTAAAATTTTGGTTAATTTTGTTTTTTTTACTTTCCCATCTACATCCTTTTCAGCTTTAGATAAAAGTACAGGAACCTGGTTGTTATGAAAATCATTTAATAAATGCACCATATAAAACGGTTATGTTCTATAATACTTGTGGTTGCCTAAAATCATAGGGCTTTAACTTTCACACCCTTGATTATCTTGCTTATGTGAGTTTTTTTTCCATTTGCTGCTTTTGGACTTTATTTGCATTGGTAAATTTATAGGCACATCCAAAGCCCACAGAAGACACGAAGGATTATCTTTAAGGGTATTGGGTCAAACTCAAAGAACCGGCTCTTTGCAGAACTGTGTAGTTAGTAGGGCTGTGCGAAATGGAAGCGTTTTGTTTTGACCAGTATTTCAACAGAACAGTGTTTTGTTTCGACTTTCATTTTGAGTCAAAATGGCCGTTCTGTTTTGTTCCATCAAAATGTTTTGCTGTTTCGACCCTGTTTCGACGATTTGCCCATAGGATATAATGGGGAAGGCCAAAACAAGGTATAACTTTGTAATTTCTGGCCAGATTTGGATGAAACTTGCAGAAATGGTAGCCCCTTCTGAGGGCATAAATCGTGCCATGATTCAAGAAGAAAGGTGCAGGGGGTTTGGAGAAACTGCACCCCAAAATCTTGAGAGAGAAACTCATGTCATGTATATGTGTTAAGATGCAACAGGGTCAAAACTGCGGACTTGCTAGCTCCTGCTGAGGCCACAAAGCTTCCCATGTTTCGAGGAGATAGGTGCAGGGAGTTTGGGGGAAACTGTATCTCAAGCTGCAGACGAGCAAAATTCATGACATGGGTGACACTGTGTGTGTTAAGGCGCATCAGGGTGAAAGCTGCAGGGATGGAAGCCCCTCCTGAGGCCATGAAGCCTGCCAGCTGTCACAGATTTCACACAGATATTAGGGCTGGAAGGGACCTTGGAAGATCATCAAGTCCAGCCTCCGCCCAAAGGGCAGGAAGTCAGCTGGGGTCATAGGATCCCAGCAAGATTAAGCATCCAATTTACTCTTGAAGGTGTTCAATGTAGGTGCTTGAACCACCTCCGATGGCAAGCTGTTCCAGACCTTGGAGGCTTGGACAGTAAAGAAATTCTTCCTTATGTCCAGCCTGAAATGGTCTCATAATAGTTTATAACCATTCAACCTCGTCATCCCTTGGGGCGCTCTGGTGAACAAATGTTCCCCCAGATACTGGTGGTCACCCCTGATAAACTTTTATAGGTGGCCATCAGATCACCCCTGAGCCTGTGCTTTTCCAGGCTAAAGAGCCTCATAGATCCCAGCCTATCATTGTAAGGTCTATTTTCCTGACCTCTAATCATGTGCGTGGCTCTTCTCAGGACTCTCTCAAGCTTCTCCACATCCTTTTTGAATTGTGGGACCCAAAACTGGATGCAGTACTCCAGCTGTGGCCTCACCAGGGCTGAGTACAAGGGGAAAATGATGTCCCGGGATTTGCTTGAGAAGCATCTATGGATGCAAGCCAGCGTTTTGCTTGCTTTACTAGTTGCAGCATTGCATTGCAGGCTCATGTTCATCTTGTGGTCAATGATGACCCCCAAGTCTCCTTCTTCCATAGTGCTAGCCAGCGTAGCACTGCCAAACCTATAAGGATGCTGCAGGGTTTTTTTTCTCAAAGTGGAGAGCCTTGCATTTTTCAGTGTTAAACACTATCAGGTTCTCATCCACCCATTTGCTGCGCCTGTCCAGGTCAGCCTGGATCACCCACCTATCTTCTGGTGTGGAGGCTTTGCCCCAAAGTTTCGTGTCATCAGCAAACTTGGCCAGCTTCTGACTCCAATGTCCACATCATTAATGAAGATGTTGAACAATATGGGTCCAAGGACAGAGCCTTGGGGGACCCCACTGGTCACAGGGTACCATGACGATCGACTTCTATCAATTACCACCCTCTGGGTCTGACCATGGAGCCAATTCCCCAGCCAGCAGATAGTGGTGGACTCAAGACCACAATTGGCAGGTTTTGCCAAGAGGTGATCATGGGATACCAGATCGAAGGCTTTTTTGAAGTCAAGATATATGACATCAATCTCTTCTCCCTTGTCCAAGTGATAGGTCACCTGGTCTTAGAAGGAAATGAGATTGGTCAAGCAAGGCCTGCCCGGAACAAACCCATGCTGGCTATGCCTCTGGCCACAGGCAGGCAAAACTCATGTCATGGGTGCTTGTGCAACTGTGTCTGTCTTGGGGTTGGGAAACAACTGCAGGCCTGGCTGCTAGGCTCTGCTGCAGCCACAAAGCCTGCCAGCTGTTAAGGAGATAGGTACAGGGGTTCTGGGGCCCTGAACCTCTAGCTTCTCACAGGCAAAACTCATGACATGGGTGCTTGTGCAACTGCTGCCTCTCATCAGGCAGCAGGACTGAAAATCCCCCATCACTTGTCACCAAGACCTGAGGGTAATAATTGACCACAGTATGAACATGAGCCGGCAGTGTGGTGGTATAGCCAGCAGGGCCAACAATACGCTGGCATGCATCAATTGATGCATCTCCAGCAAAACCATTACAAAGAAGTGATTTTCCTGTTCTACTCAGTACTAGTCACAAATTCCTGGAAGATCATTTGAGGCTCAGCATTAGGAAAAACTACTTCACAACTAGGGTGTCCAGACATTACTCCTACTTTTCCCCAGGGGTACCCTGGTGAACAGTTGTTCACCGAGCCCTAGATGTACGCTTCTGATGTAGTGGTAAGCTGCTACCAAGTCCCCTCGAGGCCTTCTCTTTTTCAGGCTGAAGAGTCCCAGGTCCCTCAGCCTTTCCTTATATGGCTTGCCGTGCAAGTCTCTGACCATACGAGTGGCCCTTCTCTGGACTCTCTCAAGCTTTACCACGTCCTTGTTAAGGTGCAGAGCCCAGAACTGGATGCAGTACTCCAGCTGCGGTCTCACTAGTGCTGAGAAGAGCTCAGTAGAGCAGGAGAATGCAAAAAACTTTGTTGCAATGGTTTTGCTGGAGATGCATTAATTGATGCATGCCAGCATATTGTTGGCCCTGCTGGCTACAGCATTGCACTGCTGGCTCATGTTTATACTGTGGCCAATTATTACCCCAGGTCTGTGGTGGCAAGTGATGGGGGATCTTCATAACATTTTTTTACCTGTGAGCAGCTAGAGGTGTAGGGCCCCAGAACCCCGCTGCACCCATCTCCTTGAAAGCTGACAAGCTTAGTGGCTGTAGCAGGGGCTAGTAGCCAGGCCTGCAGTAGTTCCTCCCCCGCCCCCACCCTGCCCCTCTGTGCCCCAAGACAGACGCAGTTACGCAAGCATCCATGTCACGAGTTTTGCCTATCAGCAGCCAGGGGTGCAGGGCCCCAGAACCCAGAATCCCCTGCACCGATCTCCTTGACAGCTGGCAGGCTTTGTGGCCTCAGGAGGAGCTACCATCCCTGCAGCTTTCATCCTGCTGTGCCTTAACACACAGTGTCACCCATGTAATGAGTTTTGCTTGTCCCCAGCTTGAGGGGCAGTTTCCCACAAGCCCCTCTACTTATTTCCTTGAAACTTGGCAGGCTTTGTGGCCTCTGCAGGGGCTACCATATCTGCAGTTTTGACCCTGCTGTGGCTTAACACATACATGTGACATGAGTTTTTTGCTTTCAGGATTTTGGGGTGCAGTTTCTCTGAACTGCCTGCACCTATCATCTTGAAACTTGGTACGCTTTATACCCTCAGAAGGGACTACCATTTCTGCAAGTTTCATCCAAATCTGGCTGGAAATGACAAAGTTATAGGCTGTTTCAACCTTCCCTACTATAGCCTATGGGCAAAACTTCAAAACAGTGTCGAAACGGCAAAAAGTTTCGACTTGCCTCATTTTGTTTCGAGGCTGGTTCCACCATATCTGTTTCATTTTGATTTTGCTGTTTTGACCTCAAAATGGGTCGAAACAAAACTGGTGGTGAAATTTTGTATAGCCTTAATAGTTAGTAAATAGGCCTGCTCCTGTTGAAGTTCAGGGGAAGACTAAATGGACAGTGTAGCACAGTCTTTATATCTGTCTATGGGCACAAGAATTCTTTTCAAGAAAATTTGTTATTCTTTTCTTGAAAAGTATCATGCTAACATCTGAAGGAAAAGCTTTTAAAGGAAGGAAATCCTTCTCTGTGTTCCTATTACCACTTGATTTCTCAATCTGTATTCATGATGCCTAAAGGTAAATAGGCCAAAATAATTTACATACTCCTGTTTGATATGAAGCCATTTGATGAGGCTTAAATGCTAACAAAGCAAATTCTAGCCACAAAACCAAGCACAACTAAGTATACGTTATATAGATGAATTAACCGTTTAAAAGAATATTTTTATTTACTTTGGTCTTTATAAGCATGACAAGAACTGTGAACTGCACCTGTATAAATACCTGATAAAGGGAAAAAGAAACACCACAAAGCTAGGGATGAGAAAATATATTGAAATAGTTATTTGACCTGTTATAATGAATGCAACTGCTGTGCACCAATTTGTTTCACTATTAGTAACGCTACAAAAATCTTCTTACAGATTTATCTGGCCCAGAAAATAAACTTGTATGAGGAATAAACTGGCTGCTTGTCAAAGCTATAACATGCACTGAAGAGAAGGCTCAGCAGTAATCTATATTTATGTACACCTTCATAGATTTCATAGACATTCGGGCTGGAAGGGACCCCAGAGGATCATCGAGTCCAGCCCCCTGGCCCAGGGGCAGGAAATCAGCAGGGATCATAGGATCCCAGCAAGGTAAACATCCAAGCATGTCTTGAAGGCATTCAAAGAGTGTGCTTGAGCCACCTCCAGCAGCAGTCTGTTCCAAACCTTGGAGGCTCAGACAGTAAAGAAGTTCTTCCTTGTGTCCAGCCTGAATCGGTCACAGAGGAGTTTGTGACCATTCAATCTTGTCATTCCTTGGGGCACTCTGGTGAACAGATGTTCCTCCAGATCCTGGTGAACACCCCTGATAAATTTATAGGTGGCCACCAGAACGCCCCTGAGCCTGCACTTTTCTAGGCTAAAGAGTCCCATGGCTCTCAGCCTCTCATCATAAGGTCTGTTTTCCTGGCCTCTGATCATGCACGTTGCTCTTTTCTGGACTCTCTCAAGCCTCTCCACATCCTCTTTAAATTGTGGGGCCCAAAACTGGACGCAGTACTCCAGCTGCAGCCTCACCAAGGCCGAGTACATGGGAGAATGATGTCCTGGGATTTGCTTGAGAAGCATTGGTGGATGCAAGCCAGCATTTTTCTCACTTTACTAGCAGCAGCATCACATTGCAGGCTCATCTTGTTCATCTTGTGGTCGATCATGACCCCCAAGTCCCTTTCATCTGTAGTGCTAACCACTGCTGAGCCTATAAACATGCTGCAGGTTTTTCCTCCCAAGGTGGAGAACCTTGCATTTTTTCGGTGTTAAACACCATCAGGTTCTCATCTGCCCATTTCATGAGCCTGTCAAGATCTGTCTGGATCACCCTCCTGTCCTCAGGTGTAGATGCTTTGCCCCAGAGTTTGGTGTCATCGGGGAATTTGGCCAATCCACTTCTGACCAACGTTTACATCACTGATGAAGATGCTAAAAAGTATAGGCTCTAGGACAGAGCCTTGAGAGAACCCACTAGTCACAGCACACCATGACGATTGACTTCAGTCAACCACCACCTTCTGGGTCCTACCACGGAGCCAATTCCCCAGCCAGCGGATTGTGGTGAGTTTGAGGCCACAGTTAGCCAGTCTTGCCAAGAGGTGATTATGGGATACCAGATCAAAGGCTTTTTTGAAGTCAAGATATATGACATCAATCTCTTCCCCCTTGTCCAGGTGATAGGTCACCTGTTCATAAAAGGAAATGAAGTTGGTTAAGCAAGACCTACCTGCAACAAACCCGTGCTTGGTATCCCTCAGGATAGTGCTGTCAGCTAGTCTGTTAAGGATGGCCTCTTTAATAAACTTTTCTAAGATCTTCCCAAGACCTTCCCCAGGTTAGAGGTCAGGCTGATGGGCCTGTAGCTTGCTGGATCTACTTTCCTCCCTTTCTTGAAGATAGGCACCACACTGGCCTTCTTCCAATCTTTGGGCACTTCACCAGAGCGCCAGGAGTTTTCTCAAAGATCCGTGCCAGGGGCTGAGCTATGATGCTTGCCAGCTCTTTGAGTACCCTGGGGTGTAAACAATCAGGGCCGGCTGACTTGAAGGTATCCAGCCTGTCAAGGTGTTCCTTCACGAAGTGAGCATTGATGGAGGGTAAGGAATCTCCCTCACCCACGCCTCCTTGTTCTGCAGTGGGTAGGGGTGCCCCTTGGGACTGGCGAAAAACTGTTGCAAAGTACCCATTTAGCAAGTTTGCTTTTTCTTGGGTTTTGGTTGTCAAATGTCCCATCTGGTTTAGCAGGGGTCCAATGTTGCCCTTGCTTTTCCTTCAGCTCCCCATATATCTAAAAAAGGACTTTTTATTGTCCTTGATACTTGTAGCTAGTTGGAGTTCCGTCGCAGCCTTGACTTTTTCTTGGTTTGCTCTTTGCAGGTCCGGACCAGAGTAGAATATTCCTCTTGGTGGAGGTTCCAGTCCTCAATTCTTTATAAGTCTTCCTTTTAAGATGCAAGAGGTCTGCTAGTTCTCTGGAGAGCCAAGGGGGCTGATATGCCCTTCTGCTGCCTTTCCTTTGAGACAGGATAGACTTTGCTTGCGCATCCAGGATTGCTCCCTTGAGGAGCAACCACTCGTCCTGAACTCACCTCCCCTTTGGGTTGTGGCCCTTTAGGGCCTCACTGACAAGCCTCTTGAGCTTGTCAAAGTTAGCTTTCCTGAAGTCAAGGACTTCCGTGTTGCTGACTGGTTTGCCAGCTTTACAGCGGATGGTGAAGGTGATCAGCTTGTGGTCACTGTCACCCAGCTTCCCTTCGATCACTAGGTAGCTGATTAGGTCATCCCCAATTGTCAGTACCAGGTTGAGCAGTGCTTTACCTCTTGTTGACCCGTAGACTTCTTGCATCAGATAGAGATCATCCACGTACGAGAGAAAGCTTTGTGACTGCTTGGATTTGCCTGAGCACTCCTCGCATGAGATGTCTGGGTAGTTAGTCTCCCATGACAATTGTACACATGCGATCTCAGCCAATTCCCTGGGAAACTCCTGGTCAAGGTCTTGACCCTGGGTAGGGGGTCTGTAGTAGACTCCCACCATAGTCATGTTCCATGTTCCCCACAGATTTTAACTCAAAAGGGTCTCCAGTCATCCACCATGGGTGACCACGTTGACTTGCAGGGATGCCTAGGTCTCCTTGACATAGAAAGCTACACCCCCGCCCCTTTTGTCCACTTGATCTCTCCTGTACAGGGGATAGCCGTCTATACCTGTGGTCCAGTCATAGGTGGAGTCCCACCGGGTCTCTGTTAGCCCTATGACATCATAGTTATTTGCATTTAGCAGGAGGACAAGTTCCTCCTGTTTATTCCCCAAGCTCCTGGCATTTGTGTACAGGCATGCAAGTGTCCCTTTGGGGGCCCTTGCCTTGCCTGTAGTTCATTTCAGGGCTAGGGTAGGGGTGTTCTCCCTTAATTGCCTTGGCTTACTGGCTTTGCAAGGGTTGCTCAGTGGGCCAGCAGTGGCAGTAGTCCCTGCATTCCTTGGTGGCCTTAGTTTAAAGCCCGGTGGAGGAGGTCAGCCACTTTGGCTGAGAAGAGCTTCCTCCCCAGCAGAGAGAGGCGGAGGCCATCCCTTCCCAGCAGCTCATTTCCTCTCTCACCAAAGAGTAGACTGTGGTCATGGAAGCCAAAGCCTTCCCTATGACACCAGTGCCACAGTTTTTGGTTCACTACCTGGATCCTCCTCTCCCTCCTCAGCCTGTAGCCCAAGATTGGGAGAATTGATGAGAACACCACCTTCGCTGCCAACCCCCTAAACCCTGCTCCCAAATCCTTGTAGCATTTCATGACCCAGCTGGGAGTGCTCTGAGACATGTCATTTGTGCCCACATGGATGAGGAGCATAGGGGTAGTGGTCAGTGGGCTGGAGGAGTTCAGGGATCTTCTCCGCAGTATATTGGATCCAGGCTCCTGGGAAGCAACAGACTTCCTGGGCTAAGGGGTTGGGATGGCAGATTGCCCCCTCAATCCCCCTAAGGATGGAGTCTCCCACAACAAACACTGTGCATTTTGTCTTAGGGGGTGTAGCTACAGTTGAGACTGTTGTCTGCAGGAGCTGGCAACTTAGCAGGCTCTGCTGGGGTTGTAAGATGTTCATACCTGTTGCAAAACTCCAGCAGTGGGGGGGCCTTGGTGTGGTGGGCCTTGGGGCCCTTGACCACCTTGGTCCAAACCCTGGGCTGGACAGCATGGGAGGTCCTTGAGTCCTCCCCAGTCCTGGAAGGCAACTGTGGTCGACCCTCTACCTCCTGAGGGAGAAGGGCCTGGCAGTAGGAGTTGATCTCCTGCTCAGAGTCCCTGATGGCACGCAGTCTCTGGACTGTGGGCTGGAGGTTATCCAGCTGGCATGCCAGAGACCCCAGTAGGGAGCAGACTTCACATGCTCCTGGCCCCCAGAGCCTGAAAAACTGACGGGCAGCCCCCGCAGCTGAGAGCCAGGGTCTTCATCTGTGTGGAGCCCGGAACCATGGGCTCCGTCTGGGTGGAGGCCTCTGAGGTGCTGGGTGGGGGCCCTGCAGACCCTGAGGGGACCCTTGGGGTGTGGCATATGCCCATCCATGGCATGATGCTAGTAGGCCAGCTGCAGCTGGGACTTCCTACCCTAGGGAGCTCATAGGCAGGACCGCAGGCGCTCCCATGTACCCTCCTGTGCAAAGCCTGTTTGCGCAGCTTGTTTGCGGGGCTCCTGGGGGGCTGGGCGAAGTAGGAGCCGGGGCTGCGTGACCCTTTTCAGCCCCAATCAGCTTGCTCCCAGGTGTTTAGGTCCCTCCCTCCACAGGCCCCTGCTTACCTGTGGGCAGGCCGGGGGTTGTTGGGGGTCTTGGGGTCTTGCTTGACTCGCAGGGGTACAGCAGGCTTATGCCTGCATGTCTTGCACTGGAGCTGGGGACCGGAATGAGGCTTTTGCTATTGCCAGGTACTTTTTAAACTGCATGCATGTGCAGAAGGGCTGACTGGTGCCTTTCTGCTCTCGGGGGGGGCTACAGGGGTCCTCTTCCACTGAAAGAGGGAGATGGGTAAAATTTCCCCCGTAGCCTGGCTTGCGCATTGACAGCTGGTTCTTAGTATGTATATTCCTTTTAAAAACAGCTTTTTAAAACAGCAAAAAAGCCTCAGTTAGGCTCCAGGAGTGATGAGAGATGTACGGGTGAAAGCCCGCTGTGGCCCCGCTCCCCCGAAGCCCCCCAGAGACCCCCAGCAGCCACAGAGCCCCCCACTGACCCCCAACATAGCTGGAGGTAAGCCGTGGTGGGAGGGGGTTAACCCCTAGAGAGTGGGAGGGGCTGGTTGAGTGGGAGCCGGGCCGGGTCTCGCCCCACCCAGCCCCCCACTTTGCCCAGCCCCCAAGGGAGCCACGCAACCAGAGCCATGCAAACAGGCTGCACAAACATGTGCGCTTGTCTGCCGGCACATGAGTTAGCATGGAGTTTGCACAGGAGGGTGTGCAGGAGGGCCCAAGGCCCTACCTGCGAGCCCCCTAGGGTAGGTAGACTCAGGCCCAGCCTGCCTACCAGTGGCATGCCGTGGATGGGCACTTGCTGCACCCTGAGGATCCCCTCGGGGTCTCCAGCCCCCCACTCTGGTGCCTCAGAGACGGCCACCCAGACGGAGCCCATCCACACAGGCGGAGCCATTGGCTCTCGGCTGCGGGGGCTGCCTGTCCCTTTTTCAGGCTCTGGGGCCCGGGAGCATGGCTACCTCCCCTTGTAGGGTCTGCTCCCTTTTGGGGTCTCTGGTGCACCAGCTGGAGGAGCTCCAGGCTGCAGTCCAGAGACTGCGTGCCATCAGGGACTGCGAGCAGGAGAAAGACTCCTACTGCCAGGCCCTTCTACCCCAGGAGCCGCAGGGTAGAGCACCGTCTCCCTCCAGGACAAGGGAGGACTCCAGGACCTCCCATTCTGTGCAGTCAAGAGGAAGGGCAAAGGTGGTCAAGGGTCCCAAGGCCCGCCGCACCAAGGCCCGTGCCCTGGTGGAGCTCAGCAACAGGTACACACCTCTTGCTGCTCCAGCAGCACCTGCTGAGCTGCCAGCTCCCTCAGACAACACAGGCTCAACTGTAGCTACTGCCGCTACTCTCCCCAAGATGAAACGCAAAGTGTTTGTTGTGGGAGACTCCATCCTGAAGGGGACTGAGGGGGCAATCTGTCACCCCGACCCCTTAGCCCGGGAAGTCTGTTGCTTCCCAGGGGCCTGGATCCAAGATATTGCAGAGAAGATCCCTAAGCTCCTCCAGCCCACAGACCACTATCCCTCACTCCTTATTCATGTGGGCACCAATGACATGGCTCGGAGCGCTCCCAGCTGGGTCATGAGGTGCTACAGGGAGTTGGGAGCGGGGCTAAAGGGTCTGGGGGAACAGATGGTGTTTTCTTTGATCCTCCCAGGCTCGGGGTATGGGCTGAGGAGGGAGAGGAGGATCCAGGTAGTTAAGCAGAGACTGCAGCGCTGGTGTCATCGGGAAGGCTTTGGCTTGCATGACCACAGTCTGCTCTTTGGTTAGAGAGGAAGCGAGCTGCTGCGAAGAGATAGCCTCCACCTCTCTCCCCTGGGGAGGAGGCTCTTTTCAGCCAGACTGGCTGACCTGTTCCACCAGGCTTTAAACTAAGCCTGCTGGGGGATGGGAGAACTACCGCCACTGCTGACCCGGTGAGCAATGTCTGCAAAACCAGCAGGCCAAGGCACTTAAGGGAGCCCACCTCTGCCCCATCCCTGTTACAACTTGAGGGCAAGGCAAGAGTCACCAAGGGGACATTTGCCTGCCTGTACACAAATGCCAGGAGCTTGGGGAATAAGCAGAAGGAACTCGTCCTCCTGCTTAACACAAATAATTACAACATCATCGGGATAACTGAGATGTGGTGGGACTCCACCCATGATGGCACCATGGGTATAGATGGCTGTACCCTGTACAAGAGAGAGTGAGTAGATAAAAGGGGCGGGGGCGTAACTCTCTATGTTAAGGAAAGCTACACGTCCCTGCAAGCTGATATTGGCAACCAGGGTGGATGACTGGAGACCCTCTGGGTTAAAATCCGTGGGGAACATGGCACAGGGGACACAACGGTGGGAGTCTACTACAGACCTCCCATCCAAACTCAAGAGCTTGACCAGGAGTTCACCTGGGAACTGGATGAGGCTGTACGCTCTAGGACCGTGGTTGCCATGGATGACTTCAATTACCCGGACATCTTGTGGGAGGATCACTCAGCAAAATCCGAGCAGTTGCAAAGCTTCCTATTGTGCATGTATGACTTCTACCTAACCCAAGAAGTCTACGGGGCAATGAGAGGTAAAGTGCTGCTCAACCTGGTACTGGCAACTGGGGATGACCTAATTGGCGACCTAGTGATTGATGCCAAGCTGGGTGACAGCGAACATGAGCTGATCACCTTCACCATCCACCATAAAGCTGGCAAGTCAGTAAGCAACACAGAAGTCCTTGACTTCAGGAAAGCTGACTTTGACAAGCTCAGGAGGCTTGTCAGTGAGGCCCTAAGGGACCACAACCCCTGAGAGAGGGCAGTTCAGGAAGAGTGGTTGGTCCTCAAGGGAGCAATCCTCAATGCACAAGCTAATTTAATTCCATCTCGGAGGAAAGGCAGCAAGAGGGCACAGCAGCCCCCCTGGCTCTCCAGGGACCTAGCAGACCTCCTGTGGCTAAAAAGAAAGGCCTACAAAGGTTGGAGGGCAGGATTCACCTCCAAGAAGGAATATTCTGCACTGGTCTGGTCCTGCAGGGAGCCTTCAATGCAATGCTGCGGCTAGTAAAGTGAGCAAAACGCTGGCTTGCATCCATAGATGCTTCTCAAGCAAATCCCGGGACGTCATTTTCCCCTTATATTCGGCCTTGGTGAGGCCGCAGCTGGAGTACTGCGTCCAGTTTTGGGCCCCACAATTCAAAAAAGATGTGGAGAAGCTTGAGAGAGTCCAGAGAAGAGCCACGCACATGATCAGAGGTCAGGAAAACAGACCTTACGATGACAGGCTGAGAGCTATGGGGCTCTTTAGCCTGAAAAAGCGCAGGCTAAGGGTGATCTGGTGGCCACCTATAAGTTTATCAGGGGTGACCACCAGTATCTGGGGGAATGTTTGTTCACCAGAGCACCGCAAGAGATGACGAGGTTTAATGGTTATAAAGTACTGTAGGCTGTTTCAGGCTGGACATAAGGAAGAATTTCTTTACTGTCTGAGCTCCCTGTCGCATCCGATGAACGGTGTACCCTTGACCTGCGAGCCTGGGTTGGCACGACTGGCTGGATGCAGGTGGGGTAAGGTGGTCGGACAGGTGGGTAAGCGAGCAGAGTCAGGAGGTTTAAAGCGTATTGGTTACACAGAAAGTTTACTTTTACTTACACTACAGAAGAATGCAGCTTAGGAAGGAAGTCGTGGTTGCGCGGTGTAAAAGAGAAGTTGAGCTATTTAGCACAGCACTGTAGATATTTTGTTGTTCAGATTACAAACTGAGTAATACAGATTTTTAAGCAAAGCATATAGGTGACTTCGGTCAGCAGGCTTTCAAGAGCTCTTGACGAGAACAGACGAGTCGACAAAATCGGATACTCCTGAAAATTTTTACCGTAGGCGGGGAGAGAGGTCAGCGACTGGCCAAATCGCTGGCTATGTCTCCTGGGCGTGCACGGAGATCTCCACCAAAGGCGGAAATCTTTCCAAAATTATAGCTTGCAGGGTGGCCTATTACAACATGCCAGGCATGAATAATTACAGGTCTGCCAATCATGACTGAACAGACTCTGTGTGTTTCTCACTTCTGCTCAGATTTCATGCAAGATTGACTGTGCATGTGTTTTGCATTTAAGCTGGGGGGGAGTTTGGATACAGAACTATAATGACAAAATATGTTATGTTAGCCTTTGACCTTTTTGCCATCGGCATCTGAAACCAAAGATTTTTCTTTGACACCCCCAAGGTCTGGAAGAGCCTGCCATCAGAGGTGGTTCAAGCACCTACATTGAACACCTTCAAGAGAAATTTGGATGCTTATCTTGCTGGGATCCTATGACCCCAGCTGACTTCCTGCCCCTCAGGCAGGGGGCTGGACTTGATGATTTTCCGAGGTCCCTTCCAGCCCTGATGTCTATGAAATCTAGTTGTGAACTAAGGCACAAAATAATATATTTTTCCCTATCTAATTTTACTTTTTTTGGGGGGTTATACTTTATTAAACTTTTCTTTATATACAATTATGCATCTGAGACAGTGGTTTTCACAGAAGGATGCAGTGTGTACTAGAGCTGGGTTAACTACTACTGATCTATGCTTTTTATCCCCCATAGCAGATTTTGTGTGCTTTTGACAAATTCATTTTAATGCAGGGCTATATAGTTTAACACATGGTGTCCAGTGAGCAGTTAACATGTAGAATGAGGTCTGGGATGTTGCCTCTTTCATTGCTGCATGACAGAAAAGGGCACAGGTGTCAGTGTGCTGCTGGTACCATTTACACAGTGGGGTGGCAGGGCGAAGAGCAACTTGAGGGTCTGGCATGACTGGTAGGATCCCAAGGAGTTGCCTGTGTGGTGTGTAGCCCGGGAGCCACCTGCCAATACTACCAACAGTCCCGCTGCACCCAAGTTGATCTCTTCTTTAAAGCAATTTTATGAAGTTTTCAAATGATCGAACCAAAAATTTTATGCAGCCATTTTTTTTCTTCCCTCCCGCCAAAAAATTAATGTCATGTCTGTGTCTTTTTGGACATAAACAAAGGGAGAAGGAAGATGCACTAACAGAGGAGGTGACTTCTTCAAAGCTTTACAATTAGCTCAGTCTAATAAAAAAGAGAAAATGAAGAAAAGGAAAAATGGGATGGGTGAGTGAGTGAGGTACCAGCCTGGGAGGCTGACTAAGAGCAGGTACAAAAATGGCGGTGGTGCCTCAGTCACTGGACCAGCCACCACATCTGACCTGGTTGTTGCCACTGCTGTCATCCAGGGCACAAAACTTCCTAGTTATGCCTCTGGTTCCACTAAGGGATTTGTATGTGTTTTGCATTACTTAGATTGCAAGCAATTTGGGGCAAGGGCTGCCTTTTTTCCCTCCACGGGCCATATGGGCATACTCGATCTGATGTCTGGGGCAGGCATGGTAGAGCTCTCTGCAGTCGCAGAGTGGGGAGAGGGGTCAGCTGGGCCTTGATGCAGCTGCATGGGGAAATGGAGCCTGGTCCAGCCCTGCAGGAGGAAGGGAGAGTGGTCCAGCCCTGCAGGGAAGAGGGTGTGACCAACCCCAAGATGGCTGGGTGGAGGGAATGGGGCATGGCCCAGCCCTGGGTCGGGGAGAAGGGCTGTGGGCTGGCCCAGAAGCAGCTGCCCAAGGGGAGGGGTCATGGCTCAGCCCCATTGGGAGAAGGGGATGCAGACTGGCTCCTACTTAGCTTGTGGAGGGAAGGGGATGTGGCCTGGCCTAATCTGGCCCTGCAAGGGGAGGCTGATGGGTCAACTCTGCCCTGCCCTGCAGGGTTTGGGATTTTGGCAGTGGGGAAGGGTTGCAATACTGCCACCACTCCTGCGTCACCAAAGTTCCCAGCCCGTGGGGAGCTGTGCAAGCCAGATGCCAAGCCTCCACAGACTGCATTTCGCCCATGGGCCAGAGGTTGAGCACCCCTGTATTAGAGCACTCTTAAGTAAACTTGTTAATCTTTCTGAAATCTGTTTTCCAATCTATGACTTGGCATAAGGATTTTTTTGGCCAGTTCATAGAGTTATTATGAAGCCTTAAATAATATTTGTGGAGCACTATATGCAGTAAGAGAACGTATAGTTTTGGCTTCATAGATGAAAGCAATAAAACTCTGACCCTCAACTCTTGTTCTTCAAGAGCTAAAGTGGTATTGTGGTTTCTGCAGACCCATGCAGAATTGCTGCAAATACTAGGAAAAAAAAATCCTTTTCTCCTGGTCAAAATTTCTTGAGGGCATTTTGTATGAAAGAAACTGCTGATGTTTTCCCATCTCCTAAAACCTTCAAATTTCCCAGGAATATCTTCAAAGGTGAATGATTTTTCATGTTCTTTCCCTTCCTTGCAGAAATCTTCAAGCTCCTCGCATTTTAAAAAATGCAGTTTTAGGTTAACGATTATACAACTAATTGGCAAAGAATTTTGATGAATTTTCACCAATTCTGCCACTATATTCTAATATTTGTGGGAATGCTTTTCTGCACACACAGTAAAATAAATGCACAACTTACTGTATGATCCTGAGAGGTACGGAGGGCCCCATCTGTCGCCAGGACCCCTCAGCACACAAGGACTATGGCCTACCTGGAGCAAGGATTCAGGATGTGAAAGGGATGCTCCAAACCGTAATCCAGCCCACTGATTATTACCCCATGGTCTTAGTCCATGTGGGTACTAATGATGCAGCCAGGAGAAGCCCTGATTGCCTGATGGAGGACTACCATGCTCTGGGGTGCATGCTGAAGGAGATGGGCACACAGGTGGTTTTCTCTTCTATCCTGCCAGTGAATGGACGTGGCAGACAGCATGAAACGTGTATCGCGGAGACCAACTGGCGGCTACAGGAATGGTGCTACGAGGTGGGCTTTGGCTTCCTCAGCCATGACTGGCACATCACAACAAGAGACGTGCTTGGATGGGATGGGCTCCACCTTTCCCCTAAAGGTAAGCGTGTGTTCTCTTCAAGGTTGGCAGACCTCCTCCGGTGGGCTTTAAACTAGGCTCATCGGGGGAAGGGGAAGATGAGGGCGGAGGAAACATCAGACTGCCAGACAAAACAACACCCACAACTACAGCCCAGCCCAGCCCCACCAGTAAAACAAATAAACAGGTAAGCAATAGGGGCCAGAGCAACGCTGGGACTAGGGGGTCAGTACACACATCCACAGGAGGCCTCAAATGCCTCTACACAAATGCTCGTAGTATGGGAAACAAGCAGGAGGAACTCACCCTCCTGCTAGCTGACACCGGCCTGGACATAGTGGGGATCACTGAAACGTGGTGGGACTCAATGCATGACTGGGCGGTGAATGTCAAGGGCTTTAGGCTGTACAGGAGGGACAGGATAGGAAGGAGAGGTGGGGGTGTGGCACTCTATATTAAGGAGGAATACACATCCTCGTCAATTAGCAAGGAGTCAGGGGAGGGGCACTCTGAAGTGCTTTGGGTTAGAGTACAAGTCAGTCAAGGGGAAAGAGACTTAATGGTGGGGGTCCACTACAGACCTCCCAACCAGTGAGAAGAGCTTGACCAGGAATTAGGTCAGCTCACAGAGGTAGTGAAGTCTACGTGGTAGTCATGGGGGACCTGAACTTCCCGGACATCTGCCGGGAAGAGCAGTCAGCCAGGTCTGACTGCTCATGTAGGTTCTTAGACAGAGTGCAGGACCTCCATCTAACCCAGGAGGTGCACAGCCCCACCAGGGGAGATGCCTTGGGACCTAGTGCTGGCCACGGGTGATGACCTGGTGAGGGGGCTGCGGGTGCTCGACCACCTGGGTGACAGTGATCATCACCTGCTGGAATTCACCATCCAGCGCAAGGTGGCAAAGGCCTGCAGTAAAGCAGCAGCCCTAGATTTCAGGAGGGCAAACTTCAATGAGCTAAGGAGGATAGTTGGGGAAGTGCTGAGGTCCCAGAGGGGAGGGGAGCCAGGTGTCCAAGGAGAGTGGTCTCTCCTTAAGGAGACGATCCTCCAAGTCCAAAGGAAGGTAATTCCAACGAGGATCAAAGGGAGCAGGAGGGCACACAAGTCTCCATGGCTCACCAAAAGCATCCGGGAATGTCTCCTTGCTAAAAGGGAGGCGTACACCCAATGGAAAGAAGGGGTCATCACCAGGGAGGACTATTCTGTAATCACTCGGGGATGTAGGGGGGCAGTCAGGAAGGCCAAAGCAGAGATGGAATTAGGACTAGCTTCCCAGATTAAGGACAATAAGAAGTCCTTGTTTAAATGCATAGGGGGTAAAAAGAAGGTCCCGGGTAATGTGGGGCCCCTGCAGGATGTGTTGGGAAATTTGGTCGTCACACCAGACGGCAAAGCTAACATGTTTAACAATTTCTTTGCCTCCGTCTTCCTAAGTAGGGACCAGAAGAGACACCACCCTGCTGGGCCCCCCTTGGGCCCCCGGGGAGGCACACCTGGGCCACGGGTTAGTGAGGAACTAGTTAGGGAGCTTCTGGAGGGACTGGACATATTCAAGTCAGCTGGTCCAGACGATCTCCACCCTAGAGTTCTAAAGGAATTGGCCGAGGTCATTGCAGGACCCCTGGCATGGCTTTACGAGCACTCATGGTGCTCTCATGTGGTGCTGGAGGACTGGAAGAGGGCCAACGTGGTTCCCATCTTCAAAAAAAGGGAAGTAGGAGGACCCGGGAGACTATAGGCCAGTTAGTCTTACCTAGATCCTAGGCAAGCTGTTTGAAAAAATTATTCTGGCACACATCCAGCAGGGGACTGCATGCTTGGGGCAACCAACACGGGTTCATCAGTGGCAGGTCCTGTCAGACCAACCTGGTAGCCTTTTACGATCAGATCACCAGATCATTAGATGCAGGGGTAGCAGTGGACATAGTCTTCCTGGATTTCCAGAAGGCTTTTGACACTGTCTCTCACCCCGTTC
Source organism: Crocodylus siamensis (assembly GCF_052110815.1). Lineage (NCBI taxonomy): Eukaryota > Metazoa > Chordata > Crocodylia > Crocodylidae > Crocodylus > Crocodylus siamensis. The sequence goes on along the minus strand of NC_143409.1, from coordinate 16,824,619 downwards.
TCATTAAGAAACTGGGGGGCTGTGGTGTAGACACCCACACAGTCAAATGGGTTGCCAACTGGCTGGAGGACTGCACCCAGAGGGTGGATGGGTCCTTGGGCCCGCACTGTTCAACATCTTCATCAGTGACTTGGTCGAGGGGGTAAAAAACACCCTGTTCAAATTTGCTGATGACACTAAGATGTGGGGGGACGTGGGCACACTAGAAGGAAGCAACAGGCTACAATCAGACCTAGACAGGTTACAAAGGTGGGCGGATGAGAATAGGATGGGATTCAACACAGACAAGTGCAAGGGGATGCACCTGGGGAGGAACAACTGGCACCACACCTACAGGTTGGGGAACTCCCCTCTTGTCAGCACAGAGGTGGAAAAGGATCTTGGACTCATTATTGACTCCAAGATGAACATGGGCCGGCAGTGTGGGGATGCAGTCAGGAAGGCCAGCCGGACCTTGGCATGCATCCACAGATGCATCTGGAGCAGGTCCAGAGAGGTGATCCTCCCCCTCTATGCGGCACTGGTCAGGCCGCAGCTGGAGTACTGTGTCCAGTTCTGGGCACCGCACTTCAAGAGGGGTGTGGACAACATGGAGAGGGTCCAGAGGAGGGCCACTTGCATGATCAGGGGACAGCAGGGTAGGCCCTATGAGGAGAGGCTACGGGACCTGAACCTGTTCAGTCTCCACAAGAGAAGGCTGAGGGGGGATCTTGTGGCCTGTTATAAACTAGTCAGGGGGGATCAGCAGACATTGGGGGAGTCCCTGTTCCCCTGAGCACTGCCAGGAGTGACCAGGAATAATGGTCACAAGCTGGCAGAGGGTAGATTCAGGCTAGATATCAGGAGGCGCTACTTCATGGTCAGGGCAGCTAGGATCTGGAACCAACATCCAAGAGAAGTGGTGCAGGCTCCTACCCTGGGGGTCTTTTAGAGGAGGTTAGATGAATACCTTGCTGGGGTCGTTTGACCCCAGTACTCTTTCCTGCCACGGCAGGGGGTTGGACTAGATGATCTACTCAGGTCCCTTCTGACCCTAGAAACTATGAAACTATATAGGGAGTCTTTATATACTAACATCTGGAGTTCTTCAATTTGGGGCCATGGTACAGATTCACTACAGTAAACTCTATCACTTAGATAATTTGATTGGTCCTTCTAAGCAAAATGTGCGGCTGTGTCATTCTCTAGCAAAATAAGCATTTTAAAAATGCAGTTATAATAACATATATAACTATTATTATTATTTAAACGTTTCCTCTGATTTTTTTTGTTAGTGGGACAATGTTTAAGGAATGTAATACTAATGTGCCTTCTATTATGTGACGGTTCTTTCATGAGCTAAAATTAGACTGTTTACTTAAACCTCTTCTTTAACTCACGCATACACTTTTATCTTCAACATGCCCACATATAGCCCATTTGATACTTTCCACGTTGTAATTCAACACACTCTAACTTATAGCCACTACTCTGTTTTGTATTCTTTTTTTCCAAAACAAAGATCCATATTAGTTCCAGATGTAAAGTGTTTGATTAACTCTTCTTGAAACAGGAAAAGGGGGTTTCCCATGCCTGCATTTGATTTTTGGTATGTAACCTCTTTTTTTCTCTACATTTCCTGCTATTTACCTATGCGCATTATATAGTGGGTCCATGGAGTTTTGTCTTTTTTTTTCTGTGTGGTTGTATGCATTTTCAAGTCATACATATATGAGAGAGATTTACCCCCCCCCACCACCATGGTGCACAACCCTGGCAGGCAGTGGGGGCAGCAGTGGGGGGTGGAGGGAACTCAGCTTGGTACTAGTGCTTGGCTCCTAGCTCTGGCCAGTGCTGCAAGGAGTGCAGCCTTTGCTGGGCCTTTCGTTTTCCTGGTGCTTCCTGCACTTGTGGGGCACAGGAGGAAAGCCACAGGCATTGGGCCAGGCTGGGACAGTGAAAGCAGCTGGCTACAAAATCTGGGGCTTCCTTTCTTTGCCCTGTGAGTGCAGGGAGTCCCCAGGAAACAAACAGCCCAGTGGGGACTCTGCTCTTTGCTGCAATGTGCAGCGTTGGCTAGAGCCAGGCACCAGAGCCCCCACCTGTTGCTGCGCTATGAGGGGGGCCCCCCCCCCACCCTTCACCACATGCACAGGCACAATACAAATAGGTAACACGCAGAAGCACTCTATAAAAAAACTAAGAATTTATTTTTGAGTTATTATGCTGTTACCTCTACGTACACTGCACAAACACAAATCATGACAAAAATGTTTTTTGTAATAAAATGAATATATATTATAGTAGGTATTTGACTTTTAGTGTATAAGTTCATTTTTTCTGGTTCTAAGATGGCAACATCCCCTTCCCAAAACAAGTATTTCCAGGGGCAAGGAGAGGGACTTCTGGTGGCAAAGGTCAATTGTGGGACTTCCAGTCCCAACATGGCGGCCAGGGGTGGGGTACCTGTCAAGAGGTGGGGCTAGTCATGCAGCTCTCGACAGCTCACCAAACCTTGTTAAGCAGCCCTCTGCCCAAAATAATTGCCCACCCACGCCTGAACCCTTGAGGCTACAACCTAGCAGGATTATAACCTTACTGCTGTTACATAGGGCTGTGTGAAGCTTCAGGTGCTGATTTGATTAGGAGGAGATTCAACCTGATTCAGTGGCCGAATCTCTAAATCCAAATCGAATCAGAGCACCAATTAAAAGATCCGAACCAATTTGAAGCTCTCTGAATCTTCGGAAAACTTTCTGAGAGCTTCGATGATTCGGGCAATCCCCAGTGGCTGCAGCAGGGAGCTGGACCTGGACTCTATGCTGGTAAGTAGGGGGCGGGGGAGTGGGGAGTGGGGACTGGAGGAGGGTGGAGGGGACCATGAAGGGACCCCTGCTAGGCCCCATGGCTGCCCCATACAGCCCTAGGTCCCGCCTCTTTTAAAATAAAAGCCCCCACTCACTGGCTGCTGCCAGGCAGGGGGGAGATCCCTGCTCCCCCTACTGCCTGATGCCATGTGGAGAGCTCTACCACGAGCCCCTTGACCTTGCCTTCTCTTCCAGTGCCGCCCGCCTCAGCTCCTGGCCGTTTAAAAAAAAAAAATGAAAGCCCCTACTCACCGGCTGCTGCAGTGGCCTCGGGGCTTCTGTGGGCTTGTGACAGAGCCCCCCCAGACAGTGTGGGGCAGTAGGGGAGGCAACAGGGATTGCCCCCCCGCCTGGCAGCAGCTGGTGAGTGGGGGCATTTTTTTTTTTTTTAAAGAGCCAAGAGCTTGGAGAATGGGCGCGGCAGCCATTGAGAGCAGGTGGAGGATGGGGCTGACTCGGAGATTTGGCTGTGGCAGAATCTCCGAATTGGATTTGGCCAAATTGATTTGGGACAGTGATTTGAATCACTGTCCCCAGAATCGGTGGAATCCGAATCCAAAGTGAACACCCGCCACTTTGAACAGGCCTATTATGTAGCCTACTCCCTGGCATTTTAGAATCTCCTAGAATTTGCTTCTCTGGGGACCTGATTTAGGAATTTGATGGATAAATACCAATAAACCCTTGCACCTGAAACAGTTTAGAAATAATGTCAATATGGACATTTGAAGAATTTGCAGTGCCTTCTGTGGATGACCTGAACCTTTTGTACCTTTATTGTTTTAGTTACAAATGATTTGGCTCTTGAGTATGGATATCACTGAAGGGCCCAGTTGTGCCAACACCGAAACATGTGGAAAAGTAAATAATCCTGTTGACTTCGTTGACACCAATGCTACATGTGCGCTAAAGTGTTTATAGAATTAGGTCCAAAACTCAAGGGTAGCAGGAATTGGGTATCTTCTCTAATAGTTAAGGTCTCTGGGGTTTATATTTTTGTTCTTGTTTTCTAAAGCATATAGAACAATGGGGTCTCAGTCTGTGATGGGGGCTCCTAGATGCTGTGGTAATACAAATAATTAATATCAATGATAGAAGCAGAGTTTGCAGTTGTAACTATCTTGATAGCTTCACTGAGGATGTAACTGTTTGTAAAAATTATTTATAGCATACCTCTGAACACAAAGAAACCAGGGATGGCACTTAGCCAAGACAGAGGACTAGGCATGTGAACAAACTTTCAAAAGGGGAATTAAATTGCCTCAATGTATAGCTGGCAGAGACTTGAAAAAATACCGTCCCCTTCCTATACTTTTTTTACTATTTAATAAGTAGCCTGAGTTTCTGTTGAAGCATAAAGCTGAGTTGAAAATGATAATGGAAAAAAAAATTAAACTTGATGGAAAAACACTGAAAATTGGAGGCAGATGAGATGCATGATTTTTACGTATAGCCCCAACATACAAAGATCACTGCCTGGCTTTCAGCCTTTGCAGGAGAGCAGGTTTTTTTCATTTTCTTTGAATGATTGATTCAGGGTGCAGCTGAACTGCGTGGAATATGTATGTATGTATGTATGTATGTATTCCAACTCTACCATATATATGCCCTGAAGACAGTCATTTACAAATATTTCCAATAGAAGTTTTTTGTTGTGTTTTTTGGGGTCATGAGAAAAATTAGGACCTAACAGCACTTTTCAGCTCTTCACTTCCTAGCAGATCATGAAGGCAGAAGATATAGAAAAGGAAAAGAGAAACCCAATGGCATCAAGCAGTTACTGTTTTGTAAATTATCTGAAGAATGCTTATTTCACTTATGCATTGATTAGCTTTCTTACTTATCTTTTGCACTTGCAATGATACAAGTGTTTATTGACATACTTCTTTGCATTAGCTTTGACACATACAGATTGCAGTGTACATGTTGTCTTTATGCCAAGGGAAATGTACCTTCCGTATGAAGGATAATGTAAGGAATTGGTGGAAAATGCTCTGAACGTATTGAATATTTGCAATACTCAAGCTATCATTCATTTGTTGAGTTGGTTGCTTTAACCTTCAGTTGCTGATGAGCATCCCCACCCAGTGGTGCTAATGAACAGTGGGCTTGAAACCAGCTGGTAGACAATGAAATCTGAAAGTGGGAGATTACTGGTGATAAAGACATCTTTGGAGAGAAGCAGCATCTAGATGGCACTTTTAAGAAGTGGTTGATTATACAGTGTATAAATATGTTAAAATGCATAGGAAGGTAGCCCTTCAAGCAGGATTCCAGCTTGCTAATAGCTACATAAACTATTTAAAGGTTGTGAGAGTACAAGATCTGTGCCCCTGCACAGCTGGTGTTCGATGCCATCACTCAGAAATCTTCATGCTACTTTTGAGTAACAGCGAGTCTCTATTTTGAATATCAATGAGTGAAGTCAACTGTCCCTTAATTTATACACATTGCCAGAGACTGTCCCAGGGTTTGGAATTAAATACTCCAACACAAATCTCTTTAAACCTCTCCTAAATAAGAAATTATGCTAAGGCTCTTTAGTAAGGAGGTTCTCTCCCCTGTTGAAATAAAAATCAATTATGTTTGCTCTGCTGTGAACAATGTCACTCAGTAGCCCTGCTTTCTAATTGGCTAATGCCTTAATGACCTGCTGGGAGGCTATGATGCATTGCTTTGGACCCTCTCGGCAGGCTTTTAGACTACCAGTCAGATGTCAATGAAGCTTGACTCAATAGGGGTTCTTTTTCTAAAATTCCATTATTCATCAGGGTTTATGCACTAAAATGATCACAAAATAAAACCTTCACATCAAGCAGAGTTAAATAGAATTATGGATGCTTTACTTCATTGTTAGACTCAGAGATTGTCACTGGTTTAGAATTAGGTTCTTTTTTATTTGTTAAATTTGCTGAAAACATTTTTTCAGTTTTGAGGTTTTTCTGCTGAGAAGCCCTGAAAGAAGCAACTTTAAAGGTTTTTTGTGTGTATATGTACTTGAAATGTTTTATCTATTACTGCTTCCTTTAAACCACGAAACAAATGTTCTAAAAATACCTTATTCAAAAAGTCAGTGAGTGATAACTATATGAAAAATCTGTCTCATTTAATACTCTTTTGCTGAACTGATTTTTTTAAAAACAGAAATGAGATGCTGTATGGCAGGAATTCCATATTTTCTTGATATCGTCTTCCCACTGGTTTATTTAGACCAAGGACATTTTGTTTTAAAATCTCTTGTTGGTTTGTTCATGCCCTGTACATGTACATTACTGGTGGCTGGTTGTAATACCAGAGGACTTGGGACAGCAGGGAACATCTTCTTTTTTAAATATATTAATAAGCCTGCTCTTTTGCTTAAAGAAAATGTTCTCCATGAAGACAGCCAGAGGACATGTAACTGTAGCAAAAAGGGGAACAAAGGTGGGAGGTGCTATTGCTACTTTAAACATATATGCATTTGAAAGAGTAAAAAAAGGAAACGACAAAGGTATGTGTTCATAAGAGCTCAAGGGCAAGTTTTATAGCTATTTAAACACAAGTAATTCTATTATTCAATAACAAATTAGGAGCTACCATAGCAACTGCACAAAATTTATTCATGCACCTCTGGAACATAAAGCACCTTCTTAAAGTAAAGTAACTGACTGCATTGTGTCAAATTCATATTTTTCCAAATTTCTGAGGAAGTAATTTTCTACAATAAAATGACATCTTGTCCCATAGGTTATAAATATTTGATAACTACTACAGACTTTTTCTGGTTCTACGTTGTTTTTCTTATTCCTTGTCCTTTTTAATTTGTCTCTATGAATCTTTGAAAACTATAATTCAGATTAAAAAGTTGTGGAAAACAACGTATTGATTTTTCAAAATGCTGAATATCCATAATTTCAACTGAAGCAAATGGGAACCAGAACCTCATATTTCTTCAAATCATCATGTTCTAATCTATCATTCCTTGGTTGGTTCAAGTGGTACCTTCAAGTCGGAGTTGAAGCTTACTATGGAGCAGTATGGTTAGGCTTCAATGATCATTCTGTATCTGGTCAATGCAATAGGAGTTTCTTCAGAGCTATGAATGCAGCAGTTTCCATTATTCTCCAAATAAAGATTTTTTTTTTCAACATTGTGCCTTCCCCTATAAATTCTGTCTTTGCACTCAATATTGATCTTTAATTTTCAGACATGGGGTATCATTAGAAAGATACTTGGCAGGTCCACTTGGTCTGAAAAGCACCACAGTTTCTAATATAGAAGATTTTCTAGCTTTCTATGAAGATCAGAAGGTTACCTCTTGAGCTCCTTGTTAATGAAGCACAAATGATTCTAGAAAACTCCTCTGACAAAATTGTTACTGTCCTGGGACCTGAAGAAGCCAGGAAAACTTACCAGAAGGACGGGCGAAGGGAAAACCCGCGCGGCTTGTCAGCTGCGTCTATGTACAGCTGCAGCCGGCAGCTGATGACATCAGACGCCAGTTGGGAGATTTAAAAATGGCGGCCACCGCTTTGGAGGCAGCAGATGGTTTGGGGATCGTGTGGTGGGACGGGAAAGCGCCGGCAGAGGACCCCGGGGACAGAGCCCACCGAGCTGGAGCCCTGGAGGAGGAGGCGACCCTGATCGAGAGCCTGACAATGGGGACAACGTCCGATCGTGCGAGGAGTGACAGATCGAATGAGTGACAAAGGAACGGGATGATCCAAGAAGAGTTCAGGGACTCTGAAGTAAGTTCTGCTATGGTGGGTGCGGGACTTACTGAAGAGGGGCGGAAGACTGAGAATCCCCAGGCTGAAGGGAGATCGCGGCGGGATCGCCGCCAAGACCCAGGGATGTTGAGTCAAGGATCAGGAGTGGGACAACCGGAGGGCTACTGAGGGGGGGAATCCCTTCCCCTCCTGTCCCAGGCTACTTAGGATCTGGTGGAGGGATAGCGATATAGTTAGTGACAACACAGGGGAAGAGCCGTACTGGGTGGAGGGCTTGTGGTGAGGGGTCGATAGAGGGTGCAGATTAGGCTCCGATGTAGGTCACAGTGAGGAGTTCAACTGAAAGGTAGTGGCATAGCGGCATCCTACAGTCTGTCGGATTGAGTAAGTAAGCTGTGGGAGAAGCCGGCGGAAGCAGCGAAGCCGGATCAGAGAAGCTGAGCCCAGAGGTGGTGGGAGGCCGGGGTGTAAGGGGTGGCGGAGCCCCGTGTGCAACCAGTGGGCCAAGCCCGGGCCAGTGAGGGACCCGTGCACTAGCCCCGCCCCACTAAGGAAACACCAAGTCGTGGCAGGTGAAAGCGGGGTTTGGTGATGCGAGAGAAGATCACCCACGGAGACAAACTGGTCCGGAAGGGGAATAGATACCAATCAGGAAAACAGAGCTCCCTGGAGGGGACAAGAAGGCCCGTCGGTGACAGTTACCTTTGTGAAGAGGTTAACAGCACACATCCAAACCACAGAGTAGATTTAATATGTTATATTTTAGGCAATCAGCTTTTTTTTACTCTGAGCTTTCAGTTTATTTTCTTCTGATCCTTAAAAGCACCTGTTATGTTTTTTTTTAATGAATTGTAATAGTAGGTCCAGTCACATTCGTGTACATTTAAAGTGCATCTGCTATACGCATGTTCAATCTGATACAACTACTATTAATATATAACTTTCATATAACATCACTCATATTCAAAGTATGTTAAAATCTTATTAATTCTTTCAAGAGTCCTGAGGTAAGGATGGTTCTGATGAATATTGTTCCTATTTATTTTTTCCCAGTCCTCAGGAGCCCGTGTATAAACTAGGATTAAAACTCATGAACTTCTGGATCCTAATGCAGAACTCAACTTTTTAGGCACCGCTTTGGACTCTAAGGCTAAGTACAGATGCACAAAAAGCCCAAGGCTGAATTGGTTCAGTTTTTCTAGGTTAGTCTCAGCTGTGTAGATTGAATTGATAAGCAAGTGAACAGACATTCATGTTTTTTTTTGAGAAATGCAGCCATGTTCCTGCAGTGGCCTAGGCCAGAAGATATGGGGTACTAAATCATTCCTCCCTAGTCCATTGGAGTAAATAGTTTTTGGTCAAGGCTAGCCTGCCCATCCTGCAAGGGGAGTTTTGTGGGGGAGGTGCAAAGCATCCTGAGATGCTGGGGACTGTGAGTTAACTTGAAGCTGGAGGGGATCTGGGACAGAAGTTCAATAAACAGATTTAACCTATATCAGTTTAAGCTGATACTGCATCCACCCAGGTTCATCTTTAAACTGGTTTCAGCCATTTTGAAAGCAGTTTTTTTGCACTGAACTTCTGTTGTGTTACAGATTTGAATCAGTTTCTGATCACTTATACCAGTGTATGTGTAATTTCTTTCCCTAGCCTAACAGTTATCTGGCTGTTTAAAATTCTGGTATGTCTCATTAACACTTTATATGATTTAATAGAATCAGTGTAAGTCACATTAGTAAAGAATTTCTGTTGTCTTATAGTAACTTCTGAAAGCTTCATTAGATTTACTTCATTTTCATATTTCTGTTGGAATATCTTTTAAAATTTATTATTAATTACTGGTATAGAACCCCCAAATATGCAAGGTGTTTATATATCTCCAGAAAAGAGCACCCAGAATAATTATGACTGATAAGATTTTTTTCCTGGCAGTATCGTCTAGATTCCAAATCTGGTTTTCCCCTTGATACCCAATTACAGAAATCGTCTTTGAAATCTCCCCAATTTGCTCTCCTGTTTCTTAGAATGAAAAGTTTAGTTTATTATTTGCTTAATCTTTACTTGATAGCACTTTGTTAGCAACAAAACATATTTATTTATCCTAAGTCCAAATTTCACACTTTAGTATTAACTAAATGGAGGGAATAAGCAGAAGAAGATTGACTGTAGAAACCCATCCACTATCATTATTGATATTTAGAGGGACTTGTTTTTAGATTCAGTCCTCATTTAAGATCTGGACACTCTAAAAAGTCATTCAGTCACATAAAAGCTCTACCCCCACCCATACTATGCAACGGCCATCCTGTACCATCTAATTCTAATCTATAAAATAAATAAACTTGAATCGGGGATCATCTCTACAGAACTTGCTCATGTTTTCATAATCACTTAGTAAAGGGCCCAAGTTTCTGGTAGCTAGTACTAAGCTTTAACTAAAATATTCCTCCTGTCTGAGCCAAATTAAAATTTCTTCCAATATGTGCTGAGAGAATTATGAGACTCTGGAAGGTGACATGACACTCCACAGGAAACCATAAAGTATTCTGGCCCTGTAATACAGGACTGAAAAAGTCATTAGATTTACTTCTTTTTCATATTCCCACTGGAGTATCTTTTTTTTTTTTCATTTTATTATTTAAAAAAATATAGCTGTAGATCTGCTTGCCTGGCTGGACAGAAACCGATAAATGTTCATGTTTTATAAGGTACAGCAGGAAAAAGCATGGTTTCTATTTAAAACAGCGTAAGAACTCATAAGAGTCTGTGCCCAAATGATGTGATTTGACTGGCTAATATGGTAAGCAATTGTATGGACTTGTATGAGGAAAAGCTTCCTTGCTGTTAGAACAGTAAGGCTGTGGAAATAACTATCCAGGGAAATTGTGGAATCTTCTTCCTTCAGCGTTTTCAAGAGGAGGAACAAGCACTGGACAGGGATGATTTAGGACTAACGTTCTTGCAGGATGTTGGACCAGCTGACCTTTGGGGTCCCTTCCAAATCTATGGGCATCTTTACATGTGGTGGGATGTGACACTGGGTGCTTTTCATTAGCATGCCATGCTAATTAAAAGTGCCCACATGTTACATGTATTAATGTCACCAAATGTCCCCGCGCCAAAAAAATGGCAGCGGGGCACTTTGAACTAAAGCTCATTGGACATGGTTTATTTCAAAGCGCCCTGTCACCATTTTGCCAGTGCGCAGATGCATGGGCACACTGCTACACGTGATGCGCAAGGCTGCCAGAACACGTCACTGTCCATACCCCATCAGACTCGATTCAAGTCTGCTTCACCATCCTGGATTTCCAGTGCATTGGAGCAGGCTCCCCATGTGTGTGTAGGAGCCCAATAATATTATGACTATGGCTTGACATAAGCCTGTGTGAAAGATTGCTCTCTGCTCTGCAGTGAGCCATGGGTTAACTCTGACTTGTACAGCAATTCAGGGCCTTTTCCTGGAAAGGCTGGGCTTGACACTCCTGTCTGCATTGAACCTCATGCTGGGAGGTTTCTATTCCCTCTTCTGCTTATGTTGATTTATTTTACATTCTGATTATAAACAGCAGTAACCTTTCATGAAAAGATCTTATTGAGCATTATTTTTTTCTGCATGGGTTTAAAATGCTCTTTACTTCATATTTCTGCACAATGGGTCTCGCTAGTTTAGTCTAATGACTGCAAACTGACAAAGAAAATAATGAATGGGAAACGGTTTTCACCTCTTCTTCATTTTTTTAATGCTATGTACTCTAAGGTACTCTAAGGTATGGGCAAATGAACCAGGTACAGCCAGTTGAGGTCAAGGCTTCACAGTAGAACAGCTGAGGTGTGGTAACAGTCTGTGTCCACTCTTACCAAGTAGTTAGTGAAAAAAATCTTGGGTAGTTCAGCCCTCAATGAAAGTAAATTAAAATATTGTGTGTTAATTTATTGGGTAAATTATTGTGTGTTTAATCTTTTATATACAGTGGGGGAGGCTCACTGACAGATAACGTATAGAAGTTGCTCCACTGGAGGGGCTGACTGCCTTTTTACCTGCTGTAATTCGTTCGTCCCTCACTTCAACTCCTGAAAGATCCTAATGAACATGGAAAACATTAGGCCCTATTTTCAGAAGGCGAGGACAAGGCCTATTTGCTGCTGATGTTCTCAAAATAAGTGATACCTCTAATTGCTGTCTGTGCATAGCACAGGTGCTTTCAAATTGTCCCTTCAGTATTTGAGCAAATTGATCTTGCAGTTGAACAACATTTGTTGTTGTTGTTGTTGTCTTTAACTTAAGGTTCAGTTGAGAAGATCTACAAAGTGGTAATGTTCTGTGAACATTATCATTTCCCCTTTTCTATTTAAAGAAACAAACCAACCTGAGATACTGGTGTAACTTCCAGACATTTGGATCATTCCTGACTTAAAAAAAAAAAAAAGCCATACAGAAATGATGCAAAAGGCAGGGCAGAGTAGTTCCATGAAAGACACAATTCATTCAGAAAGGCATAAACTTTTATAAGCTGTGGTCTACTGTGTCAGATGCTGTGGATGAATTTGCAGAGAGGAGGGGTACTAAATAGATTTAGAAATGTGAATTGGTACCTCGGTACATACTGTTTGCTTGGTCATTAGGACTGTAGCAATAGTTAGGCAGGACTTGACTTTCACTTTTCATAGAAACAAATACACAGATCAAAACTGATTGCGATAATGAAAGACTCTTGATTTAGCTCTGAAAAAAATAAAACTGAAAATTGGAGTTAATCTCTGGTAAAACTGATGTTCTGATCAAATCAGTGGCTGAGACGGTTGCTAAAGAGCTGTAAATTAAAAGAAACTGAATTGGAAATAGAAGCAGAACAGAGGTATTGCTTATTACATATGTTAAGCTACAGCATGACTTTAATTTCTTTATTAAACTGCTTAATTTACTGGGAACATATTTTAAAATTGCAATTTTCTTCTTTCTTATGATCTGTTACATGTTGTATAAACAGTGGGATCCAGAAATCCATTTTATCAACATCAGGTTGTTGATTGTATTATGTACTATAAGAAATGTTTTGTTTTAGATGATTAAACAAAGATAGTGTTGCAAGAAGGGCTCACTGCTGGGGTCTGCTCAGCATGCTGTTGTTGTTGATGGGGGTGCATGTGGATTCAATAATCCACCTGTAGATCAGCACGCAGGAATGTGATTCACATTAGGGCTGTGCAAAGCTTTGGTCCCTGATTTGATTTGGCCCAATTCGGTGGCCGAATCTCTGAATTCAAATAAAATCAGAGGACCCTTTAATTTCTCCCAATCGAATTGGAACCCTTGGAAATCAATTCGGAGTGATTCGGAGATTCAGGCATATGGACACAGCTTTAAATGTTTTTTCTACATACCTCTAGGTAGCAGGGGCTCATGTATGCTGTGATTCTGGGGCATATGGAGTGTCCCACGGGAGTGCGGGGGGCTCCTCAGGGCACTCGGCAGCAGGCCCGGAAGTGGACCAGAAGCACTTCTGGGTCTGCTGGGGAACATGCTGAGGGGGCCCCCTGCACTCCTCCCCCTGGCTCAGTGACTAGTGACTTCTGGGTCTCGGGGGGCACCCAGGTTCCCCCTGCGACTGATTGCCGAACCAGGGAGACACAGTGGAGGGGCCCTGTGTGCTCCATGGCAGACCCAGAAGTGGACCGGCAGAAGTTCCGGTCCACTTCTGGGTTTGCTGCTGAGCATGTGGGGGGCCTCCCCGCACTCCTGTGGGACTCTCCATGTGCCCCAGCATCACACCATGCTGGTACCTCGACGAATGTAGAAAAAACATTCAAAGTTGTGTACATGTCCGAATCATCACTGAATCTTCAGATTCAGATTTGGCCAAATTGAATCAGGGACAGTGATCCAAATCAACAAATCAAATCACTGTCCCTAACTGGATTAACTCCGAATTCGCTTTGCACACCCCTAATTCACATTAGGGTATGGAAAAACATGTCCCAGAGACTTATTCCATCTGAACTCAACTTGAGAAGTAGCAAAGATCTCACTCCATTTGATATAACAATAATGATGCTACATTATTTGGTAACTCCAGTCTTCTGTTAATGACTAAACTCAAACTTTTTAAATGTTTGGATGTAGCATTGAACCTCGTTATGGAAAACTGCCACTACTTTTCATTTAATCCTTAATTGCTTAGAGAAATATTCATATTTCTATACAGTATGACTCCAAATGTTTTTGGCAACTTCTTTCAATTAGCAGATGTATCCTGAATAGTTTAAACATGACATCATGGTATTTTCCAAACCAACAGACTATACTGTGAAGTCGTATTAAAAAAATACAAAGCTGAATTTATAGTTGGTATTTTAACTTATAGGGTACTGTGTGTGTGTGTGTGTGTGTGTGTGTGTGTGTCTAAAAAGAATTAGAACATACTTTTACTTTCAGCATTGCAATGCTGGCATTTTCCAGATGGCAAATGGAGATTTTGATTTTGCAGTGTGTAGTCTCTGCAGACAAAACTCATTGAAATACTGGGGGAGGAGGTAATACTAAAAAAATCAGTCCTAGCTGTGCAGTTGATGGATGCCGTGAAATTCTGTATATGTATATTTGTATAACAGTTTGTGCCCAACTGCTTCTCTGTTGCACTGAAGTTTGCATGGAGCATCCGTCCCTGTCCTGATTTGAGACTCCAGCATGAAGGAAACCATACATGAGAATCAACCTCACGATTTTACTGTTAGGTACTTGAATATTGGGATGCTCAGATTAAGGGATTTTAAAGGGCCTGATTTTTCAGAGAGCAGGTGTTTAGCATTTCTGAAAATCAGGCCTCTGAAATGTTTCAAACTGGGCACTCATAAATGTCACTTCTGACATGTATGGCATAGTGTTTAAATGGTGGGTTGTGACAGTGCCACCCATTAAGTACACGTGGACCTTCATGCATTTTTAAGTAATCCTTGTCAATGATTTTAATTTATTAGATTTATATCCAGCCCTAACCAAAATCCTCAGAGTTGGTTACAATAAAAAATCCACAGACAATTCCTTAAACACCTCAAAACCTGAGACATCCTGCTGACGTCCTTTCCCCCTTCCAACCACCAACTTCTTGCCTGAATCCCCACACAAGCACACCTTTCTGCCAATCCCCACAACCACTCATGACCTGGATAAAATGTTTTGATAAATAGTAAATTAACTAAGATGGGAGTTTCTGGTGATGGAACCTATTTGCATATTTGGGTCAAACTGAAAAATAGTTTTGGTGGTGAAAAAAGGTATATATTTTTTTAAAATGTCAAAACATTTTCATTTTCAAAATGCTGCTTTTCAATTTCTTGTTTTAAACCAGCACTTTTAATTTAGAAGTTACCTGAAAAAGAACAAAAAGGTGACAAAACAAGGAAAACATTTTATTATGGGTTTAAAAAAAATCTGATCACCCCTAAATTACTTTAGTTTGTTTTGCTTCATCAAAAAAAAAGAGCCTTAAAAATTATTTTGGCTAAACCTGAGCCAATTTTTTTCCTGATATTTCAGTTCTGCCACAAATCCAAAAATGCTATTATTCTTCCAACTCTATTCATGTGCATAAAGTTACTCATGTGCAGTACTGGCTGCGGGCCAGTTTTCTGTTTTCTTTTCTGGTAGGAGACCATGTCTTTAATTTTCCTGTAAGTCACCTGGCACACTTTGGATACTATATAAATAATAATAATATGGAGCAACTCCATAGGGTTGCTTCAATAAAGCCAATAATTAGAACAGAGAGGAGTCCATATACTGTGCTGTATTTTCATTTTATTTTGGTGCTCTGCTTCTTGTCTCAGCCCAAACCAAGAATTTCAGATGTGAGAAAATGGGGAGAAAAGTTAACTGTAAGCTCCACCGCAGTGGCCTGACTGAAGCTTGGAACTAGCTCTCGCTTTATCTGAACCAGTTCACTCATCCCTCCTGGCATGATAACCTAGTATGCAGCGGTCATGTGGTCAAAATAGTATAGCATTAAAGACCTGAGCCAATTTTTAATGCATATTTAAAAAGAGGCTGAATTAAATTTGCATGGGCAGCCTGAATTCTGGCATTCTCTAGCTTGAGAGCAGGGGTGTCAAACATAAGGGCGGCAGGCTAGACCCTTCCCATGGAGCCCTGTGATCCAGATGTATGTGGTATGCAGTGCTGGTATGCAGTGCTGGCTGGACTTGGCACCATGGGCATGGCACATGGCATGAAGGATCAGTCCAAGGTTTGTGCTCCATGTTTCATATTTGCTAGACTGGCTTTGCATGCTGGCTCCAGTGATGGTGCACAGGGCCAGTCCAGTGGGGCATGCATGCAGTATGCACCCCATGCTGACTCCATGCTGTGTGCCATGTGTGTGGCCAGGCTAGCCCTGTGCACTGCTTCCAGCATGTGCTGGCCCTCACTGCTTTTGTCACAGGGATTGGCATGTGCTCCATGCAGCACTGGACCAGGCATATGCAATGCATACAGTACAGGGGGCCCACACAGCATGTGCTGCACACGGCACGGGGCCGGATGACTTTGCTACCACTGCTCTAGAGTGATTACTTTTCAACTTTATTATTTTTGTATAGATTTTTTTTTGTCTGTAATATGTAATACAAGTAAATAAATTAGGGGAGAGAAGATGGATTTAGCTTCTGTCTCTTTGGGAGTTTGACATCCTGCCCCAGACATCAGGTTGAAGCTAGAAGTAAATTCTTCCAAATTCTTTAATAACACATTACTCTTGCACAGGGAGATTCATTAGAAGGTCATCTAGTGCTTAGCCAAGGTAGGTGATTTTGTTTCCTCATTTAGTATGTGGGGAAACTGAGCTAGACTGAACTTAAGTGATTTTGCCGGTGTCACAAAACAAGTCAAAAGCAAACCTGGCTCCCAATCATATTTCCTCTTTTATGAATGACTTGATCTAAGTGAAGTGGCATGGGGGTGGGGTATTTGGATGAGGTAGTCATTCTGAATGACACTTGAGTAGTTGACATGTCTGTGGCAAACCAAAAAAACAAAACAAAACAAAACAAAACTCTGTGTGTGTGTGTGGGTGTGGGTGTGCGTGTGCGCGCAGATCCTGCCTTAATTTTACAAGTGAATGGGAAAGTGGCAAACTGCACCAAACTGATGGTAAGGGGAAGAATGGTCATACCACACATCTCTGCAATGTGATCCCATTTTGACACAAACAGGGCTCTTGGGCTTTGTTAAAGCTGTTCTTGGAATTCATCTGTCTATGAAGAGACAGAAATACTCTGCCCTTGGGAGAACAATCGAGGGGGAAAAAAGTGCTGCTTAAAATCCTCAGTAAAAGCTTCTCTGCTTTATCTAGAGCTCATTAGAGAGTTTAAAGAAAACCCAATGTCGGGTTTAAATGCTTTCCCCCCTCAGTTTTATAGATAGTTAAAGGAACATAGGTTGTGGCTGTCTAAGCCATCAAAAGCTAAGAAAGGATGTTAAAAGACCCCAGGGAACCTTCACATTAATTACTACCACTGTCAGTTGGTGTGAAACAATGTTTGGGCTTTCTGGAAAGAAAGTAAGTATAATTTGTGCTTTCTGTTTGGGCTGAAACAAATCCTGCACATTACTCTGCATATGTTGCTGAGTAAAAATGACAGTTTCCTTTTTGCTGGATTCTTGTAGCTAATCTGGAAACTTTTTTTTAGGGAAAAGAAAATTAACCCACAGGATTCTAGGAGAATCCTAACACCCTGAATTGGCTGAGTCGGTCAATCTGGCCCGAATTAATTGGAAGCCTAATTCACAGAAATTCACAGAAGAAAAAGCATTATTCACTCTAGTGTGGCAGCAGAGAGGTGTAATGAAAGAAGCAAGGTGGAAGGGCAAAAGTAGCACCTTAGGCGAAAGGACTGTCATTTGAATTTCATAACCAAAGACAAGACAGGCACTTCCCCTCTAAAGCAAGCAATTTTAAAGAGGCATTTGGATGAAGTAACAGAAGCTGAGCCTTGAATCTGGGTCCCCTGCCACTAATGATGATGCACAATATATATATTTTTTTTAATAAAGAAAAATGAAATATGTAAAAGGCTGCGATATAGCACCCACAGTTCAGTTGCCCCTCTGCCTGTTGCTCTATTTCATGATGGATGACTATTGAAGAGGAGGACAAAATACACAAAATACAAATTGTGAAGGCAAGCCACAGCAACAGGAAGTCTGGACACATGCTGTTTCCTCCCACTGATCATGCAGTGCATGATGAGGCGCAGGAGAGAGGCACAGCACGCTTCCAAATGTCTGATGCAGGCATGTTGAAGGCTGAGAAGATGGGGTTGGAAATGGCCTTAATGACCTGGTAAGTGTAGGCTGGGAGGTCAGAGAAGGAAAAGGGGCTTTATTTTGGGGAGAATGAATGACAAATTGCTGCTTTTTTTTTTTTATATATATATTAATGCAAAAGCTAATAGCTGTTGCTCAACTGTATCGCTTTAAGCTGAGGTGATTGATTGGATGATTTCAGGCTGAGGTGTGGTAGACTGAAGCCAAGTCAGTTTTTGATTAGGAAATATTAGAAGAAGAATCCAGTTGCTGCAGGAAGCACTGTCTGCAGTTCGCACAGGGCTGTCTCTGAGGCCTGGACCACCTTAGTGGTAGGGGGCACTTCCACTACCTTTCAGATGTGAGGCAGTACCTGACTGCTGGTATTTTCCTGATGACCTTTTTCAGGAATAGGGATGCAAATTTTTAGGCTTTGTCCATGCTGCTTCCTTGGCATCCCTCTGAGTTCCTGCTCCCCATGAGCCAAACTTGGGAACAAGGTAGTGAAGCCATACTGAGGGCACCTCCTGCCACTGTTCTTGACTGGAGGTAGGGAGTCTTTACTGCTTCACTTCCAGGTTTGGGATATTGGGCTGGAAGTAGGTGGACAGGGAGAGCAGAGAAAGTGATGCAGATGTGTCCTCAGTGTTAGGTATAAATTCATCGCCAGGTCCACCTGCCTCAATAATTTGCCTCACCCCTGTCATCTTGCATGGATACTGTATTAGTTGATTCCCGTCCTAAACTGTCATATCACATGCAGATTATTTGTTGCCATATTAAATGCACTCTAAAGGTGGCTTTACAAAAAATAAAAATAAATAAAATTGGCCTTGTATCTGTTTTTTATCTCTCTCTCTTTTTTTTTAATCTCAGAAAATCAGCGTTTTAAAAAGAGAGGGGTAAGCAAGTGATTTTTTTTTTTTTTAAGAGTTGGGAAACTTGAGGGGAATGATATATACATGTAAGGTGACTATAATTTTGACACTTTCTCAGGTGAGGAAATATGTGTTAGAGCACAAGGGTGGAAGCTAGATTATTATAGTTAAGTATTTTTATTATGGTAGAACCCATTACAAGCCATGACCTCTGTTCCTGATCTCACCACAGATTTGTTGTGTACTTTTGGGTGGAGGATCTCTCTCCATTTCCCTTGACTGTAAAATTGCAATATGTGTATTTTATATATTGAAGTGGTATGTGTGTGTGCTTGCACACGCACATGTTAATTGGGAAAGTATTATGTTCGGGTAGAAGGTGCATGACTAAAGTGAACGTTTTAGTTTATCGTTTCTTAATTGTATTAGGATGATACCAATATGAAAATGAATCATTCCTTAAATTCAGCCTGCGCTATGACATTAGTAGTCGGTCTTAAATTGATCCTTTGCTCCTTGTAGGGAGCAGGTAAGGTACAAGACAGTTTTGAGGTGGTCAGGAGTAGCTTTAGGGTTGGATTTTTTGGTTTTGTTTTATGGGGGGCTTGGATGACAAAGGTGATTGGTACACGCAGGCTCTGTCAGCCCTACGCTCGCGTGCATGCAGCTTCCTAAGCTTCTATTGTGCCTCTAGAGGACAGAATATTATCTTACTCGATAGAAACCCCATTTGCTGAATGATACAAAACGTACAAAATACTGTAGTTGTTTGGCCTTTAGCTTCTTTCCTTGTAATGGGGCATCTTTACCCCACACAGCTGCAGTTTGTAAAGGTTTAGTGAAAATACCCAATTACCTCTTTCAGCTGTGGCTGAGCAGCTAATTGGAAACACCTGGTATAAATGAGGGCTATCCAGGCAGAAAGGGGCAGCAGATAGGGAAGTTGAAGGTTGTCTTTGGCTTCAGACGGAAGAAGGAATATGAGAAGGACTGCTCCTCTGGGGAAGGTAGGAGGAAGCCTGAGGAAGTGGTGAGGGACAGGAAAGAAATAGTCCTCCACTGTTTAGCTTGGGGTCCCAAATGATATGGCATTTCTGGGTTCCTCTCTAGTTTCTGGCTTGGAGGTGAAGGCCTGCAAGTGAAACAGTAATGAATCCCAACTGGAGAGAGACTAAGCAGTGTGACTTTAGCAAAGTTCAATTAAAGTCGCATGCTACTGAGAGACTCTATAAGCAGCCTTGATCAAAAGGATTATGGGCGATGAAAGAACTGCTATGCCAAACCTGCCCACAAGGGGGTGTCAGGTTCATTGATGGAGGCCTTAGCCATTATTCAAGGAGAGACTGTTTTCAACTCCATTACTATGAAAAAAAGAAGTTGTCTATGCAATTTCTAACAATTCTGATTAAGCAAAGTGCCCTGTGTGTAAAACTCTAAGTAAAAGGGGTGGGCTGGACCTTTGCACACTGGGTTGGGTGGTGAACTGTAGCTATAAATACAAATCAGTGTTTGATTAATTTGGGGGGGGGGGAGGAAAAAGGAAAAAATAATTTAGGATAAAATCACATAATTTGCATCCTATGTACACATTCTTCAGCACCAGCAGAGCCTAAATCAAATGGGAGACAATTGCAGAATTTGTGACTATGTTATTTATCGTCCCTGGCAATATAGAAGTTTTTCTTCACAAATGTTGTATCCATAACAAAGGACCTTTCCGGAGTCCAGGGGCTGTGAACCTTTGAGCAGAACTATAATCACCTTGGTTGTTTTGCTGGGTGTGTGTACATATGCACACCATATTACTTGTGCATACAGTCTAATGTCTCACGAACATATGTCACTTGTGTATCAAATGTCAAAATGTCAGGAAAGGGGGAAACAAATCATCAGCTCTCTTAAATGATCTCCTCTTTCCTTCCTCCTGAAACAGCATGGCCCTTTTCCAGCAGAAACCTAGACTATGTGCATAGGCCTAGTCCAGTATTTGTATTATTTGCTTGGAAGTTTCCATTGCTTTAAAGGAGTTAAAAACATTGAGGTCTGTCCAGGCCTCTACAGCTGGTTCTTGAGGCAAGGTTGGAGGTTTTTTTTGCCTTTTAACTCCTTCAGGCAACGCAGGTAGTCTAAGGGCTTGTCTATACTCTGTCAGCAGTGGTACTGAGGAGGATGGGATGGACTGTGCCTCCCACTCATACCCCTCCCAGCTGAGTCAGCTGGAGTGCTCTACTGCAAGTTTTCCCCTGAGGCTGCTCCAGACTGGTTCCCAATACCCATTCTTGTGCCCTTGGTTTCTGGTGGATTTGAGATTGCTCCATACTGGTCCCCAGTGCCTGTCTCACTTACAAACTTGTGCTTAGAGTGTGTGGGTGGGGGTGCGGGGTGAGAGGTCCTTAGTCATCCCCAATACCCACTGCTGACAGGGCAGAGGCAAGCGCTCCGGGTTTTGAACTCTGTCCATGCTGTGCTGTGGGTTCAAAAGCTTCACTGTCCTACAGCAACAGTTTGAGAGATACCAGTACTGCAAATGTCTTGAATAAAATCTCCAATGATTTCACAAGGAAGCATAACACAACTGTTGAATTATGGACATAACATAATATAAGATTTTAATATTTTAAATGCCCTGTAAACTGTTTTCTCAGTTTAAAATTTAGTAACCTGCTTCAGGCTGTTGATGTCTGAACGTAATCTAAGCAATTGAGTACTGTATTATGTGGTGAAATTGGGCAAGGTCATTAAATAGTCGGGCTGTTGCATAGCTATTTGTCCTTTTTATATCTTGAAGTAGGAAGATACAGCCGATGAGTCCTTTTCCAGTACCAAGTAGAAAGTAGAAATTAATTAATGCAGTGGCAAGGGAATCCCTATTCATGAATAGCTCAGTTGCATTTTTATTTGTCCCCTTCTGGTTTTGCACTGTGTCATTGTGAACTGAACCTTATTTATGCCTATGGTCATCAGTTTTAGTCCAGTATGTAGTACTCCCAAAGACTAAAGGGTCCAGGATCAGGCTCTCTGTCCTTAATTTGAAGGTTTTTGTGTAGTGCCTTGCTTGGAAGCAAGCCTTTTTGAGGATCTGTTGAGGAAGAAATTGTTTTTGCTGACTTTTTTAGGGGTGTTTTTCTTTTTCTTTTCTTGGCTAATTAATTACCCCAGAGCAAACCTGGACAGGCTTGCTGAGATGAAGGCACATCTGTGATTCAGGCACCTGGATCAATGTGTTTGGAAACTGAATCTTTTGAAGATGAAAAAATAAAAAGATGCTCAATTGACTTTGTAGTATGGCACCTGGCTGAGAGGAGCTTGTCAGGATCCATCTGACTGGAGAAGTGTTGTTTCTTGTAACTGTTTTATCTATATAGATTAGGAGAACCAGTTACAAATTAAAACATTTTTCTTTAAAAAAAAAATGCATCTGTTAAAACTGCTAAGAAAAAAACTAGACCTTGGAAACTGTGACACTTATTTCTAGGCACTGGTTTGGTCTTGGTCAGTAATGACCATCAACTTGGTAGTGGATAGCTTGAGGCCAAATTACTTAACAACTACAATAGCAGTCTCCTTATGCCTGAAGAAAGGTGCTTGGAACAAAGTTCTTTGCAAGCTTTTGGGCACAACTACTTAGTTGATCTAAGAAAAGAGATCCTATCTACCCAAAGAACCTTGCCTGCTTAGTAAGGAGTACTGGCTAGCACTGTGAGGCAAAGGGGTGTCTGTAGTGCATGCATCTATTGATGATGCTGAGCTGTTCAATCTCCCTCTCCCTGCTTCTTCATACTGTATGCAAACCTGACAGGTGAGGGAGTCAACAGGGAGTTCATAACACAGTGCTTATTAGCCTATCACCAAAACAAAAGACTTTCTCATTAGTTCAAGCTCTTCTTAAACAACTTTTTCCAAGGACAGAACAGAAGGACATTGCCAGCTGACCTGCTGATTCACTCCAAAAAGCACTAAGCAGACACTGTCTTGTCCATCTGTCCCGGTGAAACTGGACACATACACATGCGCACACCCACAGACACCTCTCAGCATTATCTAGCATACCACATGCGTAGGGTCTGTGGGGTTGGGGTCCATGCTGTGGGAGATGGGAGGGAGGTGGGGGGCAGGGAGAAGCCAGGCAGATGCTGCTGTGCCTACAATTTCCACTTGAGGTCTGGCTAGGGAGCAGAGGGGTGGGGCCAGCTCTGTTCTTTAGAGCAGACAGCCCAGCTCAGGGTTGCAAAGCATGATGGGATGCTGGGGAACTCTGGTTTAACTTAAACCAGGAAGGGGCCTGGGGCAGACATTGCATAAACTGGTTTGACCCCAAATCAGTTAAGTCTGATACTACATTCAGCCAGGTTTATCTCAAACTGGTTTCAGCCACTTTGAAACTGGTTTATATGCACGAAACTTCGGTTCTGTTAAAGGTTTAAACCAATTTTTAATCACTTAAACCAGTTTGTCTAATGTCTGTCCCTAGCCTAGCTGTCTTAGTAGAAGTCAAGAGGGGCACAGAGAATAGCAAGGTGATGCAACTATATCATAAATATGCCACACTGCACCAGTGTAGGGAGGAGACCTGTTAGGTGGAGGACATTAGGAAAATGTGCGAGTTTAACCTATTTTTTGGGCATAGACTACAGAGCTCTGTATTCTTCAGGGTTGTCTGTAAAAAGAACCTCTTATCACTACTGTGCTTACTAAGAAAAAGTTGCAATGATGACAAAGTGCATTTGATTAAAAAGCCATAAAAGAAAAAAAGTGAAGCAAGGGTTGTGTGTGTGGTGAGGAGTGTTAGATTTCTTTTGGCATTCAAACGCTTTGAGCTTGAATATATTTTCCAGAAGAGGATTTCCCCTGCATTTGCAATTCAAAGCTTCCAGCAGATTCCACTGTTTCCCTTGGCGTTTCTTCAGATCCTTCTGGATTTTCCAGTTTAGCTCTTCACGTGCAGTGCAGTATTCAACCTTTTTATTGCTGAGTAAGAATACATTGGGATATCTTGTAGCCCACCTTGAGATTGCAATGTAAGGAGTCTAAATGGTTCTGCGGTCCGTCTTGTCCATTCTCACTGCCTTAGTTCTGACCCTTCGAATTACTACTTATTACTACCAGTGCAAGTGAAAGCAAAATAAAGACTTTGGGGATTATATGTGTGTAGGTGCATGCTGTTGATATTTAACATATAGATTGGCACAAAATCTCACCAATGGTAGGAGATAGAGACCTTGTCATAAAATCTGGGCTGTCAGTACAAATAGTATGATAAGGCTATGAGAAGAAGCTGCAAGAATAAAGTGTTGGTTGGACTGGAAACAGAATGTTACCATCCCTGGCCTTTTGAAACACTAAAATTAATAACTTTAGAATCATGTGGCTTAATAATATATCAAATATTGTCCACAGCTAGACTGCTGCATATGGCAGGTTCTCCTTATTTTTACGTCTCCTAGGTCTCATCTTTTTTGTTTCGAGTCCAGTGAATATGTTGAAGCAAGGTATTATGCGATGAGCTTGAAAGACAAGTTGTTGATAAATAGGAATTGTCAAAGCACAACACAAAGGAGAACTGCAGGCAGTAAAGTCTTAATATTAAAAGTGCGCCTTTAAGCCAGTAGATAAAGTAACACACAGGTGGATCTACAAACCTTACATGCAGTGAGCATGTAAGTATGAGGAAATGAACAATGTTTTTCGACTTGTCTGGGCCAGAAGTAGAAGTCCGATCTCTGGTAGTGGCTCCTTTACTAGCTTGAAGACGTGCACGAACGTTTAGACTAATCACTGCTGTGATGGGCTGGTGAAGGAATTCGGGGATAAGCTGCTGTAATAGCTCATTGTATGTGGAGGCCCTGTAACTCCATCAGGCGCAATGTTTCAAAGGACTGCATGGGAAAATTCACCTCGTAAGAGGCCCCTTTAAGTTATTCTGTAGATTTGGTACTACCGTTGTTTTTTAGGGCACATTCTGGGACAGCGCTTTGCAATACCTTTAAAAGAAGGATTACAAAATGAATGCAATGATGGTTCAGTGAAAACAGTTATGGAAAAATAAATCTGTAATAGGCCCCTTGTGAAACTTGGATCCTATGTCCAGCCTTTTTAACTAGGGTACAGAATTGCAAGAAGCTGTGATTTAAATTACAAGACGTATTTGAAAGAGAGCCTGAGAAGCACATATCCAATTTCTAAATTGTATCATAATTTTTTAAAGATCTCAGACCTCTGATTTGTTGACATTTTGTGAGAGTTCAAGTATATTTTGAAACATTTTCATAAGACTGAAATTTATGGAACTGGGAAGTATTAGGAAACTGTGAGAACATTGGATATTTTCCTTGAAATAGCATTCTTGTAAGAACTGCAATATTATGTTCTCACTATCAAGTACAGTTCTTGGAGAAAATGATTTTCAGTATGCCATGTAAATGTTCTGGATAACCTACATAAGGAATACATAAATTCATTAGACTGTTTTATATAGTGGAAATTTGGCAAAAGTTAAGGATGGATAAAGACAATTTCTCATTCAGTGCCCAAAGACTTTTTAATATTGCTGAAAGGCTTTGGAAGATTTTCTTTTCCTGCTATACTCCATTTCCATAATGTTTACAACTGTTGGTTGTGTGGTTTTGGTCTACAGGTGTTTCTTGGTTTCTAATATTTTGTTAATCTCTGATAACTACATGCAGCATTTTCTGATCTTTGTGCCTGCCTAGGTAAAAAGGATTAGTTAATTATAAGATAAATGATGGGTAATCTTTAAAAGGGTTTGCATGGTCCATTCTGATAAAGGCCTCAAAATTCAAAAGCTTCTCTAATCTCACAAGGAAGGGTACTGTGATTAAATGAAATCTTGCCAAAGTTTATTCAAAACATGCAGTTGATCCAGTAAAATATATCACTCACAAAAATCCCTGCTGCTAAAAATTCAGGTGTGATTTGAAGCTTATACAACACTTTTTCAGTTTATGGGTCAAAGCTATCTGAAAGCTTGTTTTTCTTTCCTTACATTAAATCACCAGCTAGACATTTCTGTAGAAGAATAAACTATGCCAATGTGTTTTTTTTCCATGTAATTTGAGTCAGTGAAAGAGTCTGAATGATCGGTGTTGATTGATTGATTGCAAAATGGAGTGGCACTTCAAATTGTGTGCGAGCAGGTTTCTGATATAAAAGAATAGGGCTGTGTACACACATTCAAATAATCTGGGAGAATTATCTTAGGTTTGTTCTCATGGTAGAAAAAATTACCCAGAGCGACGTGAAGAGCTTGCAGTGCTGACACTGTGCAGCTTTGGGGTGGGGGCCCTGGTGCACACCTCAGTAAACTGCAGGCTCCCTTAATCTGTCTGGCAACAGGTGGCAGCAATGCATAGGGCAGCCCTGCTTGGCTAACCCAGGCTGCAAATGGTCAGCCTGTGTTGGCAGCATGCACAGACCTTTGCTCTTCTGGTGCTGCCATTTCTACTTTGGGAGAAAAAGCCTGAACTTTACACTCCTGGTGTCTTCTGAGAGAACAGTGACTCTATCAGGAGAAACTGAATGTCTGTACAAGGCCTAGGACTCCTTCTTCCAAGCAGTTCTTATTGTATAACAGATTATATCACTTCAGTAAGAGGCTTAACTACTTCTTGCATTTCTCTTGGCCACTTTTTCTGACTTGGGCCAGAACCTATTGTTCAAGAAGCTGTTCTGTGTGGGCAGCTGTACAATACAGTCTTATGATTGAGACTTTCCCCCTGGTCCTGGATTTTGACAGAAACTTGTGCTTCTTTGCAGCTTGTCAGCAATTAATGAAAGTCAGAAATTGACCTAAAATATTCTTCTTGTGGCTGTGTTGTCTTGGAAATGGAGAAGTTATCACATTTTCTAAGTTGGAGGCATAACTTAGTAAAGAGTAATGTGGACAGGATGGATGGATATAGAAGAGTCTGTCTATACTCTGTCGATCTGGATTGTACAGTTGATATTTCCCCTTTTTTACAATCTATTATAAAAGGCAGTTATGATTCTTGTGGCTCTTTTGGCATCAGCCAGACCAGTTTCCACTGTTTCTCATTCCCACATTTGCTGTCATGTCTTTCTATAACTTATTATTGATTCCCAGTACTAATAAAGATGGGGCTTTGGCTTTTAAGCTAGGGACAGAAGTTGCACATAAACCAGTTTAAATGATCAGAATCTGGTTTAAACCTGTAACAGAACAAACAGAAAAGAAGCTCAGTGCACATAAACCAGTTTCAAAATGGCCCAAACCAGTTTGAGATAAACTTAGTTGAATGTAGTATCAGACTTGACTGATTTGGGTCAAACCCATTTATGGAACTTGTCCCAGACCCCTTCCTGGTTTAAGGTAATCAGAGTCCTCCAGCATCCCAGCATGCTCTCCAGCCTGGAGCTGGGCTGGGCTGTCTGTTCCAGCCAAGCAGGGTTGGCCCTGTCCGTCTCTTCCCTAGCCAGAGCACTATCACTGCTCTGGCTGGCTGAGAAAGGGGTGGGGGTGAGAAACCCTACACTGAAGTGCTGCTGGGTCTGCCTGGAAAGGGGGCAGCAGCCCTTGCCAGGCGTCCCCAGCCCCTTGCTGCTCCCCTTCCCCTGGTAGCCTGAGGGAAAGCTGGAGTTTAATCCCCCTGTTGTAATGGGGGCAGGAGGGCGGGGCTGGCATGGCCTCCTGCCTTGTGCAAGGGCCGTGGTTTGCAAGCAGACAGCAGCTACAGCATGACTCCCTTCTCCCCTCCCTCTCCCAGTAGCAGAGTGAACCATCGTGGTGGGCAGAGGTAAATGACCTTTCACTCACTGCCTGCTTGCAGGGGTGCTGGGCACTTGGGGCAGGCTGTGGGCAGTGGTGGGGGAGGTGATGGGCCACTGCAGCCCAGTTTGGCTTGGCCCCATGGCCTAGGAATGCAGCCTGGTCTGGCCTAGCCCAGCGACTTAGGGGTGTAGGCAGTGACTAGCCTGTGGAAGCCCACCCTGAGTGCCCAGCACCACTGCGAGGTGGTGGGGGGTGACAGGTGCCTCACCTCCACCCGCCATGATGGTTAGCTCTGCTGCCAGGAGAGGGTGGGGTGGGCTGCCACAGGCCAGTTGCTGCCTATGCCCCTGGGCCACAGAACTGGGCCAGGCTGGGCTGTGGTGGTCCATTGCTTCCCCATATCCCCAGCTCACAGCAGCCTGCCCTGAGCACCTGGCACCACTGCCAGCAGGCAGCAGGTGACAGGTGCTTCACCTCCACTGCTGGGATAGTTTGATTTGCTGCCACCATCACTGGGAGATGCAGGGCAGCAGGAAGCCATGATGCAGCTGCAGCCTACCTGCAAACTGCAGCTCCCTCATAGGGCCCAAGGCAGGAGGTGGCGGCCACTGATTCTGCCCCCTAGGGCCACCCCAGTCTGGACCGTGCTGCCACAGCAGGAGGCAACAGCGACTGGAGCTCTGTAACTAGCTATGGATCCCCCTCTCCCTTGCAACCAGGTCACATTTCTCCTGCCCTCTCCCTGCGGCCGGCTGGCTACTTGTAGGGACTTGTCCCAGGGTGTTGTGTTGGTGCCTGTGCTGCTGCCGCCTGCAGTGTGGGAATTAACCCCCCCACTTGCTCTCAGGCTGTTGGCGTCTGGCTGTGGTGGCCCTGGGTGCACAAGCAGAACCTATATCAGTTGGTTTTACCTATTACCTGCCCTGCAATATGGGGATTAAACCCTCACTTCCCCGCAGGCTACCAGGGTCTGGCCCTCCCCCGGCTCCTGTCACCAGCTAGAAGGAGAGTGAATTGGGGGGTGAGGGGCTGAGGACCCCCTGAGAGGAGCTGCTTCCCTCCTCTCCCTCCAGGCAGACCTGGGCTGGGGTCCCTGCAGGCCAGGGTAGGCGTTTAAACCCTCTTCAGTCATACTCAGGCCTGGCTATGCCCCTCCCCTCAGCTTAGTTTACCTCTAGCCGCGGGCTTGTTCTAACACCCCCTGGCTTCTGCCCTGAGCCACGGCAGGCATGTGGCGGCATTTCCAGAATCAAAAGTGAATGTCTATTCACTTGAAATTAGTTCAATCTATGCAGGTTTGACTAAGCTCCAAAGATTGAGTTTAGCCAAATTCAGGTTCTGGTTTTTTGAATGCCTGTCCCTAACCTTGTTGTCTTACTAGATCATATTGGAAAAAATCTGTCCCCATTTCATTATCTGGTGTTTGAGAACTATGTTGTTTCCAAAGGTCCTACTATCAACTCACTAGTTTGAAGGTTTAAGATTTTGAAGTGTAGTTAGTGAACTTTTTTCCATTTTTCAAAGTTTTAAATTTTAATTTAAAAAAATTATATTGTTAGTTTTGGGGGTGTTGTGGAGAGGAGAGAGACCGAGAGAGTGCAAACCCTGGTTTTCTTTCTCACTGTTTTTTGGTTTAAAATCCTAATGTATTGAGTGACTGAAGAAAGACAAGAGAAGGGTTCACTAGCACTCCACAGCTGATAGTTAAGAACAGCTAGTAGTGGAACCCCAAAATAGTAGACCAAACCAGTTAAAAACAACATGGTAAGACAAAGGTAGAGAGAAACATAGTATGATTGTTACAGAGATACAGTGCAACATTATGCATCAAAAAGTATTAACTCCCTATCCCCTTTTGTCCTCCTTCTCCCCTGAATATTTACTCTAACATCAAGATAAAAGGGACTCCTGGATCACAGTCATTTTAAAAATTAGCCTGTTATTGGAGGGTTGGAAAAATTATGGAAGATTAAAATGTTAAAATCATACTTGAAGCAGCCTGGAAGGAACCAGCTCACTAAAAACAGTTTAAGAATCTGATTTCCCCAGTTGCTAACAGAACATAACCTGTGGTTTCTAATGGCAACATGAAATTTTTCTATAAAATCTGCATTAATATAGACTGGCCTGCAGGTGAATCATCATTATTATTTAAGCCAAGGGTGCTCAAGCTCCGGCCCATGGGCCAAATGTGACCTGTGGAGCTGTTGCATCCAGCCTGCAGGCCTCCCCATGGGTTGGAAATTTTGGCAGTGGGGGAGTGGTGGCCATTAATACAGCCACCTACCTTCACCCCCCAGCCATATCCCCACATGCCAAGACCCACATACTCAGCTGGAGCCAGGCTATGCCCTCTTCCAGAGGTTGGATAATGCTAAAAAGAAGGTGGTGGTTCAGGGGGTTGTTATTGCAAATCCAAGCTGTATTTATTGTCTTGGCTTCTGGAAAATTAGATTGAATTCATTTTCATAATCAAATCTTAATATGAAATACTCTGCATACTTCTCCTTTACTTCCTATTTATCTCACCCAGTTCCTAATCTAAAATAGTTAGTATGAACCAGATTGATCCTTAAATACGCTCTGGTATGCAATCCAGTTGTAATAAATAATCATTTAAGAAAACGCTGTGGATTATATGAATGGATTTGGACTACAGAGTATGCTACAAGGCTTGAACAGGTGTCTGATGTACGCAGCACTGAGTGCTGAAAGAGCTGCAAAGCTTTGTGATGCTACTGCTAAGATCCGATGACATGTTTAACTAACTGCTGAACATGGAAAAAGGCAAAGCTCATTCTTGACATTTGAATTCAGATGGGGAAGTTGTATAAATGCTTGATCATTTTGAGTATTTGGAATAGCATCATTTTTTACCTCTGCAGTATCAGTAATCCACTTGAAGCTCTCAACTGCATTTGGCTGACAAGAGGCAGACATTTAGCCCTAAACAAACCTGCTCACTGAGTGGTGACCTTCAGGATGTTCCTAAGCTCTAAGTAATAATTAATGGCCCAGTGGCCACATGTGGTGCAAGGCTTAGGCTAACCTGAAAAAAACAAAACAAAATAAAAAAGATTACAAAGGATTAACTTCATTTATGATATGTATCTTTACTTAATGGAATTTAATTTAAGGGCCAGAATGAGGTAACTTTCAACCTGCTGGAGGAAAACTTGGTGTTATTTTTCTGTACATGGGAACAGAAGGATTAGTTGGCCTTTTCCTTGCATTTGTCTTTAAATAAAATTTCAGTGGTTTTGAAAAATGAAAGATTGATGGCCTAAGAGTCTGCTTAAGGCACAAAGCAGGTGTAAGACAGAGAAAGTGGCATATTTCTCAGTATCGTACTTGAGCTTTGATGTGGGAGATTTTTGTTCCAAGTCTTAGAAGTTAGTTCAGTCTCCATATCCATTCATTGACTTCACTGCCAAAAGCGTTATAAAGGTACCAGTTGTATTATTGTGTTTGTGATGTTGACACCTGTGTACTTAGAAATGTGGACAAAGACCACTAATTCATTTCATACAAGTTGAAAGAACATCAGTCAGCTGGAAATTATTTACTCACAGCTGACCAAGGAGAATTTCCTATGGTGAGCTAGAGCTGAAAATTTTGATATCCAAATGCCAGTCTCCAAAGCTTCCAGTTTCTCTGATCTTGTCTTCCTTTTGAATTGTGTAGAAAAAGCTGACATTAAAATTCCCTCTTATACACACAGATGTTGCCAAATAGCTATTGACGACTTATGTCAAGTATGAAAATATTGCAGTGCAGAATAGACTCAGAAAAGTGTTGAGTTGGTCGAGTTGCCTACGTGAGTTGAGAGAGAGGTGGAGTTGCCTATATTCTGCTTTCACCTATCAGTCACATTTACTGGTAGAGCTTCTCTAGGAGTGTTGAAGATGCTTGTTACAGCTAATCATTCTGCTTATCCTGTCTAGTGTTTATATACTATCTGGAGTTCATTTATATGGTTATAGAAATAATTTTCAAAAATGCAAAATATTCTCTACATTTTTCTCCTCTTTACTTCTAGTCAATACGGCTATTCTGTCATTCTTGTTCTGGCCTCATTGTAAGTAAAGGAGGACAGGAAGCTTGCAGGATGGGCAACCTCAGTTCACTGTGGGAAAAGAGCAAGAATGAAATGACAGATGTAAAACCTGTTGCAGGCTTTCCAAGGTATTTGGAAACCCTTCCAAGTTGAAGGGTTTGGTTCTCTTTTCTAATGATGCAGCTTTTCGTCTCCCTGATGAATTCTGCTCACATTTGGTGGTTTGTATTACACTGCTAATATAAACATTTTACAATTTAATTTTAAAAGAAGGGTCTGTGGATTTAGTTACTTTGGGTAGTTGTGGAAAGCTTTACTGGTATGTCCTTACAGCAGAAGAAAAATAGCCTGTACTGTGTGGCTCTAAATCAGGCTTCCACTTTAAGTGGGAGAGGAGTAGCACCTGGAGAAGGAAACTGCGATACTATTATGCATCCTCTTGATTCTATTATGCAGAAGAACAATGGTGATACTGTGATAGTCTATAAGATATTATTATTGAACAATACTTTTCTTTTTTTGGGGGGTGGGGTGGGGGTGTCATATATTACAAATGTCTCACCCTGAGGTTTTTTTCTCTGCTTTCTCTTGTGGCGGAGTCAACAGGACTAGGGAGAAAATGCTATCTTTCAGTGTTGGTAAATTGAATGGATTTCATTCATGGATAAAGATACCCATCCCTGTGTAACAAAACAAAGTTGAGGTATAACTTCGCACTTCTTTTTTGGAGATGGAGTTCAAGTGCATAGCAGCTCTAAGGCTAGATGTAATGCATGTGAATTCATTAGTTCCGGTAAACAAAGGTAATTGCCTTGGGTGGTGTTTTTGGCACCGTGTAAAACGTGGGTAAGCGCAGCTAGCTTAACAGAACGTCAGTTAACATGAATAATTAAAATGTAAGCAAAAACAGCCTAGAATTTTCTAATACAGGGGCTCAGTTTTTCCTTCAACCTCCACCTCTTTGCTCTTCCAGGTCTGGGAGAGGGTTCCTGACAGTCATTTTGTCTTTATAACCCAGAGTGCTATTTGCTCCAGAGTGGATTATGAAAGCAACATGGTCAACCATTGTATCCAGACTGTCTGTCTTGACCCCTAACATCAGCTTAACTGGAACTATTTTATTGCAGCTGCAACGTGATTTCTTCCAGTAGATGCTTAAATAAACAAGATTCTTTCTTGCAAACTGGTAGTAATAAGTTATGTTATATGTTAAACTTTTGTCATAGACTAAGCTGGAGGATGATACTGTTTAGATGATGACAGGCTTTAGATTTATCATATTTAGCCAAAGCTGCTTTTTTTTTGGCTTACCTTAGTCTCATGCACTGTTTGTCTGTGGCTAACAAACTATTAGGCTAGCCTTTGTTTCTGCTGTGGTAAGCACTCTAAATACCTTGATTTTGTTGTTCCTACTTTACATTGTTTTGGGGAAGTTGCTAGTGTCTTTAGACTTATACATTCCTGCTTCTGTCTTCGGCTGTTTCTTGGAGTGTTTTGGTTCACAGAGATATCTGAGAGGAATTTTAATTTGTGGGGGGTTTTGGCTGCTATGCATCATCATTCTTCACTCCTGCTTTGATAGAAAAGGGCATGGTGACAACTCTCCTTTACCTTTTAAGTCTCTCTCCCTCTCTCTTTTTAATAAAAATATTCCTTTTTTAGAGAGAGAGAAAGTAAGTTCTCCTATACAGTCGGGCTTTGCAGTTACTTACCAGGCTTTGTGTGTACTGTAAATCAGATCAGAAAAGCAATTTGAAAACTTCACCACTATTTTATTATTAAATGTGTGTAATCTGTGAACATCTAGAGCTTGCAGTTGAGATCAGGGCTTTGCTGTGTTAGAGTCTGTACACAGGGAAGCGGGCACAGAGCATGTCCCAAAGGACTTGCACTATTGGGTTACTGGTGAGAGAGCACTTCAAACTTTCTTTTTAAATGGCCTGAATTTGTAGGCTGCTGGAGTCCGGTTGCTACCTGAGCTGGGATTTCATACAAGACATCTGTAACACATTAGATATGTGATTGTGTTGATCAAATGTTGCTCTGTACTATTTCTTGTTAAAGTGATCAGTTTACAAAGGACTTGTAGGTTGTCAGGGGTGGTCCCAAGCGCTTGATGCAGGAGATGAACCCCACATCAGCATTTCTTTCAACTTTTACAATACATCATATAGAAACGTTTGTGGCCACAGGGAGCTTGCCTGTCCCTGAGAAGCACACTGAGTCCACTTTCTTCTACTCGGTGCACACCAGAGTCTAGTGATCTTTGGCTCTGTGTCCTGGGTGTGCTTCTTGCTTGCTTTGGATGGCTGAAAACTGGCTTTGCTGCTTAATTTATTTGCTGTGGCATATGCCAAAAAGGAGAAAGTGGAACATGTACTTCATGTGACATTAAATGAATTTATGTATTTATGTATTTCAACTGAACATTGTGCTCAGTTATCTTGATTAATCTATCCCACCACCTGTTAATTGAACAGGTACTATAAAAGTTTTTTGGTCTCTTAAAATTTGTGTGTAAGGGGTTCATTTTCAGTGTTTAAATGCAAATAAAGAACATCTGTTTTGCACAGACTCCCAAGCTGTGGGCTCCTCATTGTCACTTGGTTCTACTCTTACAGAAGAGTAAAGCTGACTCCAAAACTGGGTATTTTTGTTGGCATTGGTAGTTAGAGCAGAACTAATTCTTCTGTTTTATATTTAAATTGTTGGACTGATTCTCCAAACATAATACAATTCCTCAATAGAAATGCAGGATTTGTCAGCTACTTCTATTTTTGATGCTGCCACATTTCTTCCTCAGTAGAAGAGAAAACTTATGACAATTAGAAGGAAAACTAATTCTTTCTGGTATACTGAACAATCCCCATGTCTTCTAGGATCATTTTCTAGCAGTTCCATCTTGTCCTGGCAAATGCAGTTTGTTTTCTTAAACCAAGATTGAGATATATTTTTTAAAAGCATAAAAATAAATGAATAAATAAGAGTCAGTTTTCAGAGATAACTGTCTAAACTGAATGCTGTCCAAATGCCACATTTGGGTTCATTGTGGATGGAAGTGCAGATTTCATAGGTTAATCAGTAATATGCCACCTACATGAACAAGTTAATAACAAAAAAAAATAAGAAACACGACTGAAAATCCTAGATCACAGTTGTGACACAGAAAAATGTGTGGTTTTTAAAATGCAATTAGTTTCCCTAATTTAGTTGCAAATGTGCAAGTACAAGTAACATTTATATTTCCTTAACAATTCCCATGTGCTTTAACAGTTGCCAAGGTAACAGTGCTACTTTTAATAACAATAAAGGAAACTTTCACATTTTTCACCCTCTAAGATACTGCTGTCCTGGTACTGCAGGAATCTTATTAGTATGCCCTTTCTTTTCTTCTATGCATCAGATATGTTGTTTGTTGATGTTGGCTATTTTTGTACAGTGCCTGGCACAACGAGGTCTTGCTTTACTACTGATTTGAAATGTCCCAGCAGTGAAAATGGGAATAAACATTCAGGCTAAGTGGAATCGATCTCAGTGATCAGAAATCAAGCTGAGCCTGCAACAGTACACAAGTTCCTCACACACAAATCAGTCTAAACGTACCAGAACCTGGTCTAAAATAGACCTGGATTGATGTAGTATCAGACTTCTCGATCTAGGCTAGACCAGGGCGTGGAACTTCTGGGCAGTTACCTGTAACGCTCCAGGACCAGGAAAGCCCAGCCACTGGCCCCAGCTCCAGAGCTCTGCTTTTCATTCCCCACCTGCCCACCCCGCCTCCCAGCGCCAGGCCATCTTTAGCTCCTTAGCCGCTCCCCTCTGCTCCCCCCCCCCAGACCAGCCAGCCCCTCCTCTCCAGCCCACCAAATGCCCCATCCCGCAAGCTGCTCCAGGTGTCACCAGTTTTATCAGTGTTTGCCACTGCTGGGAGCTGATCAAAATAAGGATTGGGGGGTGGGGCAGGAGAGATGGAGGTGTAGGATCCTGGAGGGGGTCAGGGGGCTAAATAATATAGAGCCCCTGGTCCCCCTCATGCCTCAAGGCCTACCTACAGACCCTGTGAGTTTTCCTAATTGCCCCCCCCCAATCCCCCTGTGGATTCTGTCTGGCCTTCCCCATCCCTCCCATGGATGCTGTCTGCATGCTTGATCCCTCCTGTAGATCCTGCCTACCCCATTTCCACCCCACTCCATGGATACTGCCTGCTTCCCATCCCAATTTACCTTAGATTGGGTGGCCACTTTGAACCCCATCTAACCTCCCCACATGTCTGGACTTAGCCTCAGTTTTCTTTCATGTTGTTATAAGTCTCTATTTTGACTTTATGTTTTACCTTTCTAGGGCTGCCAGGCATCTGTTTGCACTGGTAGGTCATTTACATGAAGGTGGCTGAGTGTATTAATCTGATACCCAGAAGGAAATATATCAGCATGACAAGACTCCTCAGTGACTAAACTACACTTCATAAAACCTTTAAGGTTGGTTGCTTGTTTGTTTGTTTTTTGCCATTCACAGAGACCTGTGTTATCACAAAACAAAATTCAGTTTCTAGTATTATTAAAGCATTTTTCTTGCATCTTTTAGAGGTGCCCTTTTCACGTTTAAATGGATGTCTTCTCTATTGTGAATTTTCCTCCTGAAACTAGAGCTTCAATTTAAGTTTGGCAGATAGCACAATGTGGTTACTGTGGATATAAACTCCAAATCCTAGGCAGATTATTTGCATTCCGAAAACTTGACCTAATGCTTCATCCTAACTAAATTTTCCACCTTTCTATCAAGATTTTTGGCACTTATCAAATGAAGCAAACCTATTTTTCTGCTTAATAATATTTCTGCAACTGATTTGACTGTCATTCTTCTGTTTAGTTTTGTAGGCTGTGGCAAAATTCAATCTCTTAAACACTTGCTTTTGACCTTTAATCTAAAAGATTTTTGCTGCAGATTTAGGGTGGTGTTCTTTTCTTTTGAAGCATTTCTTTTGCTGTTTAATATTCTTAATGTGTGCCATGATACAACTGCACTAAAATTGTATCAAGAGTTACTTTCTGTTTCACCAGCTGGGATTTCATTTGCATTTGGGATGTCTAAAAGTTTAACCCCTATGTTGGTACAGAGTAAATGCAAGCCCGTGTGAGAAGGAAGAATGCTTTTTCTCATGGTTTGAAGTTGTGTGGTGCTGGTGTAATGCTGGCTTGCCAGATGGGAGAATTAGTCCTGCATCTGATGCAATCTGTAGGATGTGGGGGTTGTTCTAGTATCTGTCTGAATGTTCTGCTTCCCTGTCATTTTTGTGCAGTTTGCTTTCTGCTGGTTACATACCCTCCTTCTATGTAATGTGCTCTATGTTTTCTGCTGCCCTGCAGCCCAGGAATGGCTGCACTTTAGTGCCTCTGTGAGGTTCTCATCTTTTGACTCCCTTGTTTTATGGCTTCAGTGGAAGATGAAAGGGGCCGAGCTCATCACAGGACTTGACCCATAGTTTCTGAGCTGGCATGGGTTATGCTGGGCTGAAACTTGATGCCTAAATGTGAAAAAAGTTTTCTGGAATTAGCTTTCTTTTGTATTTATAGAACAGATTTTGTTGCATGCAGTGAGGCCAGTACATCTGTAGGGAATATAGGCATGTAATGTATAGATTTTATCTGTACCAGTATTAAAGATCCAGTGCTTCAATAGCTGTTTAAAACATGCTCTGGCTGTACAACCATGAGTAGTTTACAGTGTCTGTTTCTTTTCAATTCTGCTTAAGCCATTTTGTGCTGCCCCATAGAGGAGTGAATTCTGCTCTAACCCCTTAGTGGCTTAGATTCCCCTCTGCTTAGATCATAAGCTTTTTTGGAGTAAGGACCATCATACTGCCCTGTGTTTTACAGCACCTTGCACAGTAAGATCCTGATTATTATTATTGGTGTATCTACATGCTTCAATAATACAATAAGAATAAGATGTAAAGATGCATCCCAGGGGTATTGTATGCCTTATTTAATTATTTGCATAGAACATCAAATACTGTCAGGCAGGGGTGGGCAATTATTTGGGCCTGTGGGCCACATAAGGAAATTTGAGCTGTCATGGGCTGGGTCAACTTCTCCTTCCCCCTCACCCCATGCAACAACTTACCAAAACTCCCTATGTGGGATGGGGCTGCAGGCAGGGAGCAAGATGCGTGGGTGAGCCCAGGATCATGGGCAGAGTCGTGGGGTGGTGACAGCATGGGGCCGAGCTGCAGTCTGCTGCTTGCATGCCCCTCCAATGGACACGGGTTCTGTGGGCAGTGGTGTGCAGGGAACGTGTTGCAGCTCTGCCTTGGGCCTGGCCTCGCACCGTCACTGACCCTGCCCCAAGAACCCAGACCCAGATGCAGTTCCCTACCTGCCCAACCAGGAACCCTTTCCATGCAGCTCCCAGCTGTTTTCCATGGAGACCCCAAGATCACAGGTTTGGAACTGAACAAGGCTGGGGCAGAGCCTGGGTTTTACAGGTAGGGACATGCAGGTCTGGGGCCTGGGACAGAGCTGTGATCCACTGCATACCTCTGCCTTGTGGGGGCGGTGGGGTATATTGGGGTGTGTGTGTGGGGGCCGTGTGTGTGTGTGGGGGGCCTGTCAGGGTCCTAGGTCCGAGCAGCTGGCCAAGGGTTTGGGGGGGGAGGGGACGGGATGGAAGGGGTAGGAGGTACATGCAGCAGTGTTTTCCTGGGTGGTGTGGCATTCTGTATGGGGCCAAGCCTCACTTGCTGCATTTTCACCTACCACCACCAGCCTGACCCCTTGCCAGCACACAGCTTATTGCTGGGGCCACCTGCAGGTGGATCCTCATCATGTCAAGTGGTTGAGTGGGCAGAAGGCAGCTGGGAGCTGCAGCCAGAGCCCCACATGCTGGGGCAGGGGCTGTCTAGCTGCAGTTTTCTCCCCACTAGAAGTGGTGCAGCAAGTGCAAGAGCAGGAGGCAGATCTGACACTAGAGGCAAGGGGAGCTGAGAGCAGCACCTGGGCAGTGGGAGCTGAGTAGCACCTGGACAGCTGCGGCTGCCACCAGAAGTAGCCCCACCAGAAGCTGTTCGCATGGGCTCGGGCTGGGGCTGGCAGGTGTGGACAGGAGCAGAGTGCTAGCTGCCCTGGGTGGGGCTTGGCCCCATGCAGAGCACTGTGAGAGCAGTCGTGGGTTGGATTTGGCCCATGGCCCGTGTTTTGTCCATGCCTGCCTAAGGTATGGTAAGTAACAGCAGTATAGTCTTGCTTAGTAACAGTGATTTGTTGTGGGCACAGATAGGAGCAAATAGCGTAACTTTTTAAAGTTATAATTTGAAATAGTGCAGGTGTAAACTCTGAACAAGAACCATGTACGTATTGTTATTATTAACTGAAACTTTAAAGTTACAGTTGGGATCTGAATGACTAATGCTTGATATGTGTCACTTAAGCTTTTGAAGCTGCTGCCAAATTATTTTAGTGAAGGATAAAAGGTTTATGAGTCTTCTCACCTTTGTTCCAAGAGTCCTTTTCTAAAAACAGGTGTCTGTTCAGTTATAGTTAGAGCTGCAGAGATGGTTTTCATCCAGCAAACTTCTTTCCTTGATCACTGAAATATCACTGGCAACAAGTGGCCTTTGTGCTGAAAAATGCTAAAACCCGATCCTAGAATATAGCTTGAGTGTTGCACTAAATATACATTTCCCAATTTCACAGAGGAAAAAAAAAGTCGCCTATTTTGGTGCCAAAATGGCTGGTTTCACAGACTGTTCAGATTAAACAGTTTTTCATCCCAGATTTGCAAATTTAGGCATTCAAGGTGTGATTTACAAAAGATTTTCGTTTCACCAGGATGGCAACATTTGCCTGCAGTGCAAATCTTTTCTATATGGTCTGAAGTAAGACAAACAAAGGGGCTCTTTTAGTCTGTCTTGCCTCATCCCAACTGCAGTGATCTTGGCCAGTTGTTTCAAAGCAAGGTTTATACAGTTTGTATATACACATAGTGAAATAGGCCTGGAAGGAACTTCGAGAGGTCATCTAGTCCATCCCATTGCTCTAGGCAGGACCATTGCTGTGTAAATGATATCACTCAAGTATTTGTTAAGCTTGTAGTTTGATGTCAGGAGGTGAAAACCATTTGTGTGTGTGTGATATTGCAAAGGGCCTGCGGTATAAGTGTCTGAAATAATTCTGGATTGTGTGATTCTGCTTTGCTGGTATTCTGGCTACTAAGCTCACGGAGTCGATAAAACATTAAGCAGACACCTTCTCAACTCTCTAGCATCTTTATGCTTCTTAATCCCTGCCTGAACACATCTGGGAGCTGTTCTGGTTTGAATACCATTAAATATTGCACCTTCTGGCTTTTGTGCATATGATTTTTTCCCATCCTGTCTGCATTCAGCCAACTGGAAAAGTTCTTCAGCGTCTTTTTTTTTTTTTTAATGAAATGTGAGGCCTGGGCCAAATCATGCTTTCTTAGTTAAGGGGACCATATCTTGGAAAACCTGGTGCTGTGGGTGGGAGAGGGGAAGATTTTAATCGGTGTCAAATAATTCGGAGATTGACTTGGGCCAGTTGGATTCTTCCATTGCTGATTCATCAGTGGATTTGCCCATGTGGCTGCTGCTCTGTTACTTTCAGACAGAGGTCTGCCTGCTTGTATTTGCATGGAGCAGCAGGTAATAACCTAAATCCAGTTAAAGACGGGGTTATTACAAGCTTCTGTCCTAGCCTAATTGGGAGCAGCATTGCCCTTCTGTCCATGCAGGCAAAGATTGTGATTGAGGTTTTCCTGTCAAAATGTATACCCAGCAGGAAAAAAAAAGTGCTCATTACCATATTCTTGAATTATAAGTCTTGGCTTTGAAGGCAAAGATGTGACTGGATGCTGTTTTATTAGAGATGATGGTTTACTTGGATTCAGTGAGATGTTTGTACCACGCTTTGGTCAGCTTTCAATGAAAGGGGTTGTAGTGGCCAGGCCCGGAGCAGAGTGGAAGTATTCATCACAAATGTAGCCCCCTCTCCGTTTTCTTGCTTGTAAATATACCTCCATTTCTATTAATGTAGCTGATGAATGTTCCCTGGATAGTTTGTGCAAGCATCTTTATCTAGATTTTTACCGTGAACTCTTTTTGCTATTTGTGGTGGATGGCTAGCTCACTAGGTCCCCCTACCATAGACTCTCTCTTCTCTGAATAAACTGGGCAAGCCCTTTTTAAACAGGAAAAATAGTGTATTATAAATGACTAATCACAACCAGGTGGCAAAGCATTTCCAGATTTTTCAGATCAATGCTGTTGTTTGTGATGTGCTGAAATTAGCAGAACTTTGTGGGTTTGCAGACGTTTTCTTGAGTATGTAAGCAGCCAAATAATAATCATAATTCTAATGGAAATGGCAGCAAACTCACCTTATCGCCTTTATTTGTGAAACATTTGCTAGTCCTTTTTCTGTTGTTCCTCTCTATCTAATTGGCTGAAATGAAAACACGCATCAGTAGTACAGCATTATTAGAAACTTGTTGCTAACAAGTTTACTAACTGTGGGACATTTATTAGAAAATGCTGAGTGAAAGGGGTGTAAAATAATCTGAATATTCTAAATCCCTGAAGACTCATCATGAGCATTTGAGAAATATTGTGAATATGGGGTGAGAAACTGTTTTAATCTGAAGGTTCCAGGTAGAGAGGAAGACTTGAAGAAAGAACAGATGCTTGAGGGCCAGTAGTTGTATTGTGGAATACAGCTGAATTAAGGTTTTATTTGGGTTGACATAGCTGCTGGAGATAACAAGAGCTGCGTGAGTAAGGGACCTAATATTTAGAGGCACTTAAATGAGAGGTGCAGGTTCTTGGCATATATAGAAACTGAATCCAAAGTATTTATATTGGGATTACTAAGGAATAAAGTTGGGCATTTGAAAGCAAAACCAGCACTGAAAACAGTGAAAGACAGATGCATGCGATAAAGTGAGATAACTGATAACCATTACTTCTATCACTGTGTATCAGGGCCTTTTTCATGACCTTTTAGAAAATATTACATGAGACATGACATTTATGCTTTTGCAGATAGCATCTGTGGATATGTGAGACTGGAACATGTTAAAGAGTTGTGAGTTCCATGTCTCATCATAAATCACTTTACTTGAAAGGCAGTGACAGTGAGTGCTCAAGATCAAACAGCTTTACTGACTGCCTGTGCTTTTTTGCAGAATTTGTATAATTGGCACAATGAATATCCTGCCCAGTTATATTCAGAGCAAGATGCACAATTTGAACTGGCAGTCATTTAGGAACCCTCCTCATGTATTACAATGGAAAAAGAACATAACACTCTCAAGGAAATGGCACCAAAAACATTACTTTTAATCACTTTAATGCAATAAAACAGAGTAGATAAATTGTGTCATCCCAAAGCTTTTCATGTTAGAGTAATATTTTTTTATTTATGTTTATCTT
This sequence comes from Crocodylus siamensis, assembly GCF_052110815.1. Lineage (NCBI taxonomy): Eukaryota > Metazoa > Chordata > Crocodylia > Crocodylidae > Crocodylus > Crocodylus siamensis. Next base: position 16,782,639 of record NC_143409.1, on the reverse strand, counting down.
CATCTAATTAAAAAATAAAAAAAAGGAAGCTTGGTATGGAGTGATTTATCCTGTAGAGATGATTTGTTGTGGCTTTGGTTCATTACTGAGTGGACAAAACGGATGTAGTGATGTTTCTGGTGGTTTCCAAGCCAAGTAATCAATTGGATAAACCTCTCATTATAGAGTAAGTGTTATGACCAGAGAGAAAAGGCCACATTCCTACTGATAGGGCAGAGGATGTTGATTTTTAAATAAAATATCTTTGTAGAGTGTCAATGAGGAGAGTGTTAACACAATGCAAGTCTCAGGTTAGGTGGCATTTAGAAACTGAAGTTGTTGTAGTAAGACAGTGTCTTCAGCAGTGAAACCTCCTTTAGCTTTCCAGGGTCTTCTGCACCCTTTCTTCCATCAGCCAGATTTGCTAGTCATGGTCTTGCTCATTCCACTGGCAAAGTAGTAGGGCCTGAATGGTGGGGCAGTACAGTCCCCTCTGTGGTGACACAATAAGATGAGATGATCCAAATTTAAACCATGGTCAGCTTTCTCCTTCCTTCTCCGACTCTCAGCTTTCACTTTGGTTGATGTTAAAATGACAACACCATGCTCCCCCCTCCTCCCCCAGTGATCCCAAAATTTTCTTGAAGGGCACATAACTGATCAGCCAGGATTCTTCCTTAAACATGTGCATGGCATATCACAGCCTTAGCTGCCAGGTGCATCAAAGCTAAGGGTGCAGAGGGAAGTCAGTCCAGGTACAGGGCTCTTCAGCTAATCTTCCTTCCAGCTTTTGTCAGTGTCCCTGGCTGAGAGAGGTGTAAGGATCCTGGATTCCCACTTCCATGTGTACTTCCCCCTCCTCCCCCCCCCATCCTTCCTGATCTCTACTTATATTCAGCTTATCTCATTTCCTCTTTTTTTCTACATGCACATACCATGAGTGTGAAGGAAAGGTTTTGTGGGGCATGAGGAAAGTGTGCAATAGAGGGAAGGTAAAAGCAAATGCATGAGATGGGAGAGTGATTCAAGGGAGGGGAAGGAAAGGGAAAACAGTAGGAGAAGCTGTGCTCACCACTTGATTTCTGGTACTTTTTTGTCTCCTTCCCCACCCATATGCTGAAAAGAACTAGGTGCTCACATGATAACTAGGGGTGTGCAAAATGTGCCCTATTGATTCAGATTTAGCCCAAATTGGGGAAAGTGATTCAATTCATTGATTGAGATCACCACCCCACATTTGATTTGGCCAAATCCGAATCTGAAGATTCAATGCTGATTCGGAGAATCAGCAATTCGGGCATAGACACAGCTTTAAATGTTTTTGTTCTACATACCTCAAGGTACCAGGCGGCTTGTGAACACTGAGATGCTAGGGCGCATGGAGCATCCCACAGAAGCATGAGGGGGGCCCTGCATGCTCGGCAGCAAACCCAGAAGTGGACTGGAAGTACTCCTGGTCCACTTCTGGGTCCACCAGGGAGCACACTGGGCCTCCCTCCCATACCTCCCCAGATCAGCGATCAC